>NC_079891.1:16105961-16236510 GCF_024868665.1 Triplophysa rosa | reverse complement strand
GAGAGAGAGAGGAAGAGAGAACGAGAGAGAGAGAGCGAGAGAGAGAGAGAAGAGAGGAGAGAGAGAACGAGAGAGAGAGAGAGAGAGAGAGAGAGAGAGAGAGAGAGAGAGAGAGAGACGAGAGAGAGAGAGAAGAGAGAGAGAGAGAGAGAGAGAGAGAGAGAGAGAGAGAGAGAGAAGAGAGAGAAGAGAGAGAGAGAGAGAGAGAGAGAGAGAGAGAGAGAGAGAGAGAGAGAGAGAGACGAGAGAGAGAGAGAGAGAGAGAGAGAGAGAGAGAGAGAGAGAGAGAGAGAGAGAGAGAGAGAGAGAGAGAGAGAGAGAGAGAGAGAGAGAGAGAGAGAGAGAGAGAGAGAGAGAGAGAGAGACAGAGAGAGAGAGAAGAGAGAAGAGAGAGGGAGAGAGAGAGGAGAGAGTAAGAGGAGAGAGAGAGAAGAGAGAGAGAAGAGAGAGAGAGAGAGAGAGCAGGGAAGAGAAAGAGAGAGAACGAGAGAGAGCAAGAGAGAGGAACGAGAGGAGAAAAGAGGAGAGGAGACGAGAGAGCGAGAGAGAGAGAGAGAGAGAGAGAAGAGAGAGAGAGAGAGAACGAGAGAGAGAGAGAGAGAGAGAGAGAGAGAGAAGAGAGGAGAGAGAGAACGAGGAGAGAGAGAGAACGAGAGAGAGAGAAGAGAACGATGAGAGAGAGAGAGAGAGAGAGAGAGAGAGAGAGAGAGAGAGAGAGAGAGAGAGAGAGAGAGAGAGAGAGAGAGAGAATTACAAATACAGCTGTCACATGTAGTTTGAAAAGAAAACACCATCCATGGAAAACACTGTCCGTGGGTGGTAGGTGTGATGTGAGCCTGTAAACCTGTTACAGTGGTTCAGTTCAAACATCTAGCAGTGAACATTCAGGGGAGCTCTGTGTGCGAATGCAGTCAACCAAACACACACTGACCTTTCTCTCCAAAAACGAAGCAATGAGCCCGAAGTTCTTTGGATGCTGCACAAACCTGTCGCCCAGAAAACAGAAAAAGTTCAGAAACACACACACACACAATTACAACAATGTGACCACAGTTACTCACTTCTCCTTAAAGAGTGCTTTCTCATGTTCAGTCCAGACGTTCATGAACTGGCGCGATTTGTAGACCTTCATGGGATCATCCATCAGGCCGTTCATGTTGATAAATTTCACACGTCTCTGCTCCGAATCGTACATCATGGGAGGAATGACAGACAACTGCCTCATCTGCTTTTCATTGTTCTGCGAGAGACACAAAGGTGTTGATGTCCAGGATGGTTCTGCAGCACTTGTTGACATTACTCTAGTCCGAGCCTATGATGACACACCCACATCCCACTGTGCGGTCACTGACTATCTTGATGCATCTTGCACTCAAAATTGGTAAGCACTTGTGAATCGCAAGCTCCTATCAGTCTACCAAAGGACTCCAAGACAATTTCCGGGAGCCATTGGTTTGTCAGAACATAGAAGTAAAAGCATAATTTTTTTAATCAGATTTATTACTTTGTACAAATGGCACATAGAAAATGAACCCAATGGTGGGTGGCTGGTCACTATGCGTGTCAGTTTTTCCTGTCTAAATGGGCGATACAAGTACAACAACTAGTGTCTTTGGGCTTACAGATCAGATATTAAAAGCCACTGGTTTACCTCCTGCTCCGAAAGGCCGTCAATGATCTCCGATATCTCATGTTCGCTTCTTGCAATGGTGGCAGACAGACCTGTACCTCTCTGACCCACCCTAAAGAAGAGAAGGATGAAGCATGGTCAGAGAAAGAGTTTTCTGTTCCTGGCTTTGTTGTCTCCGATCCATGAAACGGCGCTTTCCCAGCGAGCTACCAGACCAGAGTCCCACCCTGTTTCTTCTCCCAAAAAAAGCCTTTGAAGCAGCGGTTACAGCTATTGGCCAGATTCCTCTAGGTCTATTCATGAGCTCTGAAGTTCTTCGGTTTAGAGACGGGCTCCAGCAACAATGGCTACACATACTGGCTTTTCTAAACAATCACAACTGGCAAACATCACTCACTGAAGTTGGACGGTTAGAAGTGAATTAACGGAACTCCTTTGACCTTTTAACTAAAGAAACAGAACTTTCTTATTCAAAACTGATGGCGTGTTTTTAACTACTGGATTTTTTATGACATTTGTTTCTGGCAATTCTGGCATTCTTCAGCAAATGTGGAAGGAACGCCAAACTTACAACTGGCAGGGTTTCCTGTATCCTTACTTTTTTACTAACACTACAGAATCAACAGTTCCACAAGAACTGTTTTTTTATGATTTAACTCTTTAATATGATTTGAGTAAAAGACTGAGTGCCACAAAATAATTCCTAGACAATATATAGACAGCATCGTTCTTTTGTGTTGTCCTTTACAGTTGCATTCAAGGACAAATATGCATCACCTCTGTAGTCCCAAAAACAAAGAACACTATTTCTAGCTCTATTAATGGAATAACGATTGGACATGCACCTCTACATCGGTATGGCAATCTGCAATCAACTACAACAGCAACAAATTTTTGTTTTATCAGCAAAAAAGGTATCTGTATTTTTGGGAGAATCAAGGTCAATGGTGATAGGTATAGTTCACCAAAAAACGAAAATTCTGCCACCATTTACTCACCCTCAAGTTGTTCCCAGAACTGAAAATTGTAAATATCCTTTCAAATATCTTCCTTTGTGTTCAGCAGAACAAAGTAATTTATACAGGTTTGGAACAACTTGAGGGTGAGTAGATGACAGAATTTTCGTTTTTTGGGTGAACTGTCCCTTTAATGCTCCTCTGTTTTGCCCAAGTAGTGTTCCAGAGAGGGAGACAGATCCCTGTTATTCAGGGAAGCCCAGCAACCTCTATACCTGGAACTTTTATAACCTGACATCTGACCCCATCACCCACGGGATCCTCAATGCTGATTGGCCAACTGCTGGGTCAGACAGAACACTAGGCAGTGTTTACACAAGATGTTACATCACAACTGTGTCGGCGAAAAGCAATACTGGTGAATGTGTGTGCCTGACAGAGCACTGAGTCATAAGGTAAACTCGAAGGCCTGGCTGACCTCTGGAAACGTTCCTGTTGCTCACGCTGCTTGCGGATCTCGGGAAACTGCCTCTCGTAATATTCACGTGTGCGGCTGTCTTTGGCTTTACGGCGAGGGTTGTTCTCCATTCGCTCGACTTTTTTCTCCCACTCCGTCATCAGCTCGTCATAACGTTGGCAAATGTTCTGCTCCTGAAAACAAATCAGCCAAGTTGACATTTTTGCTTTGAACAAAATTTGACAATCTCACATTTACTTTTAATCATGCATTACGCTGTGTCAATCATTCCATCTAATCAACAGTTAGAAAGTGAATTCACCCTAAAAGAGTGTGTTGAAAAAAATCTATTTTAAATATCTATACTTCCAAAGCTCCTGAATGTTGTTGTTGTTTTTTTACTTCTAAGAACCAAGTTAGGCTGTAAATTTATATGTAAATTTGGACCGCTAGATGGTGCACTCACAAGGTAATGAATGAATGTATTATGTTTGATAACATTATTTTATGTCATCGTAATGAATTAGCTGCAAGAAACGTGGAATGTAATGACTTTGTCAAATGATTTGGTAGCATAATGCTGAGCAGTTTTACGTGTTTAAAACAGTCATACAGTCGTCGTTTAAAAAGTAAATTTGAACGAACCCACAGTATTTACAAGTAACGTTACTGGCTACATATTTTTGTGCAACACATACTGTATTTAATTACACTGCCATAGACTTGTACTTCAATAACGCTTTTTATCAAGTCTGGTGAACAAATGAAGTGCAATATACCTGCATGTGTAGAACATTTTAACATTACACGACAGCATACTGCGTCATCGAACAACACCTATAACAATAGTAATAACTAAAATACGGATTATATACTGTATTTCATAGGTAACTGCATTCATATCTATTCAAATAATCTGTGCATGACCATTTCTTGTACAATAAAAAAGATTTGCTTACCTGTCTATTAAAACACATTCTGTCGAGTCTAAATTGGTCGCGAAGCGCTCTCAATTTATTCTTGTTTTATTCCTACGTTTGTCCAGAAGCCTGCTTGCCTCATTTGGCCTACGTTTACGTTTTTTAGGATTGAGATTGTTGCTGTCACGGTCAATCGTGCCCTTGTCAATCGTGACAAGGGCTGTCACGATTATGAAATTTGACTGACGATTAATTGTCTAATAAATCATTGCGATTATGACGATTAATTGTCTGTTTTAGAGCTTTGACTTTTAATTCTCATACATTTTTTATTCAGCTTTGAAACGACCATATTGTTCTGAATATAAAGACTATGTTCTTTTTCTTGGAAATACATAAGAAAAAATTGGGTCATCATACTTCAGGTTTAGGCTTTTACCTGTCAATAATACAACCGCCAAATACTTGTAAATTAAGTAAATTGATCAGGAGTGAATTGAAGCCACCATTAAAATGCTATCAGTCATAGAAATGCTTCTAGTCTGTTTTTTTCTCACTTGCAAGACTACAATAAAAGTTTACTTGTTAATGTTAATAAAATTTTGGTAGGCTGGTTTTCACGCTGAGTTTAGCTTAAATAATATTAAACTGTACTGCAGGTTATTTTTATGGTATATTTTATGGCTCCCTCTAGTGTCTTCTATAGAGATGTGCAATAATTGCGATGATCTGAAACCATCGCGATGAGGTCAAACAATCGCGATGAGACAATTATTTAATAATCCTGACAGCCCTAGCTAGAAGGGATACAGCTACAGCCGGAAGTGACGCAAAATCTCGCCAATAAATGACATTAGCTAACACCTACACCTACCCCAACCCTAAACCTAACCTTACAATAAAAAAAATATATATTAATCAACTGTTTTCAGCGTGACAAAAATTATGCGGTATTGAAGTGTGCATGCCCAGTGGAGGTAGCTGTATCCCTTTTCTAGTGAAAACCCGTCCCAGATGCTGTATAACCGACTACTGCTGTAGTTTCTACAACCGGAAAATGAGGATGCGGATATTAAGTCACTGATATGCGACAATTACAAAGGAGAAGCGATGAGCCATTATTTAAAATAGGAATTTCTCTGGATATGCACAATCTTGGGAACATTTGGGATAGTGTAAGTAGCCAACTGCATGGAATATATCACGCTGTGCAAGAGGTTTCTGGATATTTCATAAAATAATTACATATTCTGCCTTTAAACCAACTCGTTTTGGGAACAGTCTACCACTCATTTTTCTTATATAGTAATTATTGTGGTAGTTATACATATTACCATATTTTAAATGCGTTTAAATAATATTATATTAACTATATATAACAAATTAGGGATGTAACTATCAAAATCTCACTGTGCGATAATACCTCGGTATAAAGTCCGCGGTACGATATTTATTGCGTTATTTACAAAGGCAAATGATGACTAAAAAATAAAAATAGAAAAGAAATAAATATGTAAATAAAAATGTGTATTTGTTTAAATAATCAATTATTTCTTTATTTCTTTTTCCTGTTACAAATATACCTTAGCCATTAAAGTCCTGTTAATTTAACCTAAAAATGTCTCATAACATCTTCATATTCTCAGTAGTGCTGGCATGCAGTGTGTTACATGATACTAAAGCTACAGGATGAACAAAGAAACGAGAATACAGAGTGCTAAGGAGGGAGGGAGAGAGAGAGAGAGAGAACGAGAGAGAGAGAGAACGAGAACGAGAGAGAGAGAGAGAGAGAGAGAACGAGAAGGAACGGAGAGAGAGAGGAGAGAGAGAGGAGAGGAAGAGAGAGAAGAGAGAGAGAGAGAGAATGAGAGAGAACGAGAGAAAGAGAGAAGAGGGAGAGAGAGAGGAGGGAGAGAGAGAGAACGAGAGAGAGAGACGAGGAGAAGAGACGAGAGAATGAGAACGAGAGAGAGACGAGAGAGAGAGAGAGAGAGAGAGAGAGAGAGAGAGAGAGAAAGAGAGAGAACGAGAGACGAAGAACAAAGAACAAGAAAGAGAAAGAGAGAGCGGAGAGAGAGAACGAGAGAGAGAGAACGAGAGAGAGAGAGAGAGAGAGGAGAGAAGAAGAGAGAGAGAGAGAGAGGAGAGAGAGAGGAGAGAGAGAGAGGGGGAAGAGAGAGAGAGGAGGAGAGAGAGAGAGGAAGAGAAGGAGGGAGAGAGAGGAGGGGAGAGGAGGAGAGGAGGAGAGAGGAAGAGAGAGAGAGGAAGAGAGAGAGAGAGAGGAAGAGAGGAGAGAGGAGAGGAGAGAGGGGAAGAGAGGAACGAGAGAGAGAGAGAGAGAGAGAGAGAGGGAGAGAGAGAGAGGAGAGAGAGAGAGAGAGAGGAGAGAGAGAGGAGAGAGAAGAGAAGAGGAGAGAGAGAGAGAGAGAGAGAGAGAGAGAGAGAGAGAGAGAGAGAGAGAGAGAGAGAGAGAGAGAGAGAGAGAGAGAGAGAGAACAAAGAGATTCAATAGGAAGAGGTTGCAATCTGTGCAGAGAGACAAGTGCGCTTGTGTTTGTGTGTCTGCACAGTGCACTGTACACGGAGAACAAAAGCGGCTTGTTTTTCCCTCTCTGAACAGTTAACCTTCCTCTTGGCTTTTGGCCATGTCCAGCACTGACTGTTCTTGGTCCAAAAGGTCTGACCGACTCGGTCTATTAACAAGCAATTGCAATGAACTATACCTTCCTGAGAACCTATTTAAAAATGTAGTCTAAATGCTTCCGTGTGGCTGGAATAGTGTATATTTAGAATAGTCTTTAAGGAAAACATCATCATTCACCATAGATGTGGGCTTGGGAAAACAACGCACGTGGGAAGAGGTCGGGAGACTTGTTCATAGTCACAGGTGATATTAAAGATGTTGCTTAACCTGGGGATGGTCTTAACCAGAGATGGGGCAAAGTGCTGAGCAGTACTACAAAGCCTAGCGCACATCTTAGTTTTTCAGAATACCAATTCAAAAAAGAAGAAGAAATCCAAACAATAATGGACAGAAGTCTGCAACTCTTCTACATTGTGTCTTAACTGATTTTCATTTGAATCGTATTTTAATGTCTCCGCAACGTCAGTCAACTCTCCTGATGGAGGAACACTAACACTGTAATCTAATGTTACAGTCACAGTGATGCTTACCCTCTGCTTGCGAGCGTGGTTCCTCCTCTTGAAAAACAGAATCAGCTTCTTCCTCATCACTTGATTCCTGAAGCAATAAAAACCTGCATGTTTACATTCACCCACATGAAACCAACTAACAATGCACACAACAGTGAACTGACAAGCAACTTGCACACAAACAAACACAGCAGACAGCTTTTGGGTCTGCCCAACCCCACTAAGAAAACTTGAATCCATATCAACCTTAAAAACAAACACCTAAAAACATGTACCTGTCTCTGTTGTCTTAGTGTCTGGCCTATATCTTTGCACCTGTCTAAGCCATTATGGAACAGTGTATCATTCCACTTAGGTTACGTTACATTCTCCTTAGGATGAAGTAATATTGTAATATTCCTTGTTTGTAAGTTGCTCTTAAAGAAATAGTTCTCCTTCAAAATGTCATTTTAAACCTGTGTGATTTTCTTTCTTCTCCAAAACAGCTATTGAGATAAAGATATTTAGAAAAACGTTGGTAACCAAAAACCGTTGGTCCCCATTGACTTTAATCGTATGGACACAAAACCAATGCAAGTGAATGGGGACCAAAGGTTTTCTGTTACCAACATTTTTTAAATATCTTCTTTTGAGCTCTGCAGAAGAAAGGAAGGCATACAGGTTTGAAATGAGATGAGGGTGCGTTAATATTTGTAAATATATACAAAAATATTTGGATGAACTATCACTTTAATGAAAGCATCAACTCATAAATTAATATAAAATATAATGTACATGAGTCTGACAGATCTAAGAACACAATTAAATTGAATTTAGCATCTTTATGCCACGAAAATTCACATAAAAGTCTGATTTGTTTAAAAATATATAGATTTTAGACAAAGAGAAAAAAACAGCTTCATTTAAACATGAACACGCAAGACTCAACCACTGCTGTGTGGTGAGAACCAGGCTTTGCACAAAAGGCGCTATTTATATTATATTATATTTCTGGTTTCATTTTTTTGTCAACTGGTGATTCAAAGAGCTTCTAACCCTCACGTGTCTGCGTGCAGAACTGGTTGATTCAACAGGACACACAAAAGACAGTCAGACTGACCTTGACCTCCGTAACACACAGTTTCACCTACCTCTAACCTACCTAACACAGACAGGATTTCCTTTAGCGATAACCACACATACACTTTCACCTACTAAAAACATCCTTTCTGAAACGCGCTGAATGCCGTGTTATACTTCTGTGTCAACGCCATGCTTTTGACTAACATGGTGGTCAACAGGGCTTTTGGCATTTATAGCTCTCTGCTTCACTGATCACACAGCCAAAGATGTTCAAGGTAAATGAATAATGTCCAATTGGCATTTTAATCATCTGGTGAAACATGGTTGGGTATTTTTATGACACAATACAATCTGTGATACATACATCACAATTTAATACATGTAAGATGTATTCAAGAGAAAAGAAATCTGCAGGTTCAAGTTACTCTCTCTTTCTCCACAAAAACAGCTCTGATCTCTGAGAGGATCTCTAGTTACAAAGCAGAGCTATCACAGCTGTTGTGGTCTGCATGTATATGGCACATCTGAGTCCATGTATTTAGCTGAAAAGTTAAAGTCAGTAGAATATATAAAGTGGACGACTTAAATAAAGGTTACCATGTTATTAAACTTACACTCAGCATTATTTAACTGGAGCTGAGAGAGACAGATACTCACGTTTTAATGTTGTCATGGTAGACTTTAGTATCAGATGGCTGGTTGTACAGAGGCTGCAAAGAAATGAATAAAGGGTGGCAAGATCAGATAGATTACCACAGACACACAAAATTATCACATCAGACAATTTTATACTCACCAGTTCCACTTTAGGCCCCAGCCCTTCCAGTACCTTATGGGCTTCTTCTGCCTTTTTCTGTGACAGAGAACATTGGAGAGACAGATGCACAATATGCCCTTGTGGTTAAGATAGTCTGACTGCAGACAAACTTAGCAAAATGAACAAACTGTGCTCTCATTTGTTGACAGCAGCTTTGATAGTGTATGTGTGAGGTTGTGTGTGTGTGTGTGCGTGCGTGCGTGCGTGTGTGTGTGTGTGTGCGTGTGTGTTCATGTTTGTATATCCCGGTGGGGACCTAAACCTGAATGCACACCAACACATGGGGACTCATGAAAATTGAGGTCCCCATGGGAAAAAAAGCTAATAAATTGTACAGAACAATATTTTTTAAACATCTAAAAATGCAAAAAGTTTTCTATGATCTTTAGGTTTAGGGGTTGGGTTAGGGATAGAATATACAGTTTGTACAGTATAAAAAACATTGCGCCTATGGACTGTCTCCACGGAGATAGTAAACCAGATGTGTGTGTGTGTGTGTGTGTGTGGTGTCTCAACAGCTCCTACAGAAATGGTTAAAGCAAACTGATGATTTATCACTTGTTTGCAAAATATTTACTCCAGGGTGAAAGGCAGTAAAAATAAACATCCCAAAAATCACAATTTCCTGAGCATTCTTTCTGGGAACTGGCTCCATTGTACAACATACTTAATACACAAGTTAGGAGATTCATTGCATTTTGTGGGGGACGTTGAGTGCAGTGCGATCGGTCTGGGGCATTTAGGGCAGTCATGGCCTAATGGTTAGAGAGTCGGACTCGTGACCAGAAGGTTGCGGGTTCGATTCCCAGAGCCGGCGGGTAACGACTGAGGTGCCCTTGAGCAAGGCACCTTACCCCTACTTGCTCCCCGGGCGCTGCAGTGATAGCTGCCCACTGCTCCGGGTGTACGTGTGTTCACCACTTGCTGTGCGTGTGTTCACTACTCTCTGGATGGGTTAAATGCAGAGGTCACATTTCGGGTATGGGTCACCATATCTGACTAATAGGTCACTTTCACTTTTCACTTTCCTGCCCATAAGAAAATGTAAATTACGCATTCTAGCGCACTCTTGACAAAAAAAAGACAATTTCTGTGTCTGAAACCACTCCCTCGCTCACTCCTTCACTATTCCCTATATAGCGAATGACATTTGAGTCCACTGTATGGGGAAGAAGTGAATGAAATTTAGTGAACGATTACGGACACTAACGTAATATAACCTGCGTCTGACAGTACTGTCGCAGACATTCGACATAGCGGTTATCTTACACCTGTGTGGCTTCGTGGATTGCTTAATAAAATGGTAAAGTTCATTTTCACCTTATATGTCACGTTTTTGTATTAGTGTTTAATAAAGAGAACAAAACAACTGTTTGCCACATTTATTTACTTTTACCTTTATTACGTTTAATAAAATTATTTAATATATTTAAAATAAAGCACCACTGTCTAGAACATTAATTTAATCTGTTTATTCTCAAAAACACAAAAATAACTGTCAACAAGAACAAACACAAGTGTATAAATGCGCATTCGTGGCATTAACGGTCACTCACCTCTATTCTAATCAAGAGGTCATCGGGTGTTGTATCATGGGAAATAGTGAGTGAGCGAGTGTACATCGAATGTAAATCAGAGTGCATTGTGGGTAAAAAAAGAGTGACCGAATGTAGGGAATGAAGTACTTCACTCAGGTTTCGGACAACACTACAAAATGGCGGACACCCGATATACTGCACTATATAGGAGATAGCGAGCGGTTTTCAGCCAAAGTTTGCTTCAATTAAAAAAAAACTGTCACACCAGCCACAATTTGCTGGTCAAAATGTATTTCTTCAGTCTTTTGGCCTGCACAAGTTTTTCAAGTGCACCACATGACACCAATGGCAGGGCTCTATATGGAGCAGCAGCTAATCACATGATGTATGACTTGGAAGCTTATACGCAAATGAGACCCATGCTGCCGGCATAATTAGTTGGAATGTGCACGGTCTATTTTTGAGCTACAGGAAAAAGAAGTGAAAAATATGGATTTTGGTCAAATTTTAGATTTTCATAAAAAATAAGTATATTGCCCTAGTCTCGAGATCCCAATGCACAAAGTCGTAATTAAACATCTAAAATGATCTTTATTTGTCTACGTTTTCTGAGAGGTGCACCCTCCCAAGTCTTTCCTAATACAAAGGATGTGTGTCCATCAGAAGCAAAGCGCTTGCGCGTCTGACGTTTTTGGTTTTAAAACATGCAGGACTGAGAAAATAAAGTGCAGGACTGATGTTAAAAGAGTTATTAAGAGAGATAAAGTGCAGGACCTGATTGATGCGAGTCGTAAGAGCTCAAAAAGAAGAAGAAAAAAAAAGAGTTATTAAGAGCTTTCATAAAAAAGAAAGTTCAAAAAGCAGATACAAGCAATACAAAAGTAATCTACACGGCTCCTGACGACATATTAATGTATTATGAAGCGAATTAAAATAAATATTAAATATCATCTGTAAACTACAGCTTCTGCGACTGAAACTTCAGACGAATATCAATTGCACCCAAGTGCCTTACTTACTTAGAAGAGCAGAGCTCTAGAAGTGGAAATTCGAACGGGAGATTGGCACTGTATCTCATAACATAGCCATTTCGATCACACGGGCGAACTGAGTAATAAATATCAACGCCATTTTCTCTTTATCCAAGATAACACTTTGCGTTAGTCCCTTTCAGCAATGCATTTCACGGGCGCAAAAATGACGTTTAGAAAGCGAAATTTAATTTTCAATTAGTGATTGAACATGTTCTATGAATCTCACACTGTGAATTTGCATAAAATCCGCAAATAGTTCAATGAATCTGTGTGTAAAATTCTAACAGAAACATTCGGGGAAAAAAACTAGGTTTCTGTGCACAAGCAGAGAGAAGCAACGTATCTGTACTCATGTAAATAAATTATCAGGTTAAGAAACCGTACCCGGTTCTCATCATAAATGATCTGGACAATGCTGCGATGTTTGTGTTCCACAGGGGGAGGCGTCACTGGCTTTTCTGGCACTACTGGCTTGGCTGCTTCCTCCTCCAATTGTTGCTAAGAGACAACACACATGACAATGCACTTTAAACCTGAAGCCTGAAACAAATCTGCATAGTGCATAATTGAAATAAAAGACGTTTTTTCTGAAAAACCTGCTCCAATCCCACACCGAAGTCTGATATTTTATAGTCTCTGATACAAAAGTAAATGTACTTTTATTTTTAAGACTTAAAAGTATCTTTCATTGCGTACCTAATTTAAGATGCTTTTAATGCAATGTCTAATGATAGAGGTTTGTTCACATTTCTAACCTTGAATAGGAAAAATAATAAAAGCAATGCTTGTAACTGTAACAGTGATTTTCATGATGCAATCCTGAAGCATTTGTGATCAGCATCAAACAGTACAGGAATAGCTCATACAGGCGGGGGAACTGTGACAAGCCTTTCTCAGAGGGACAATATTTCCCACAAGGTTTAATGATAGAAAGCACTATGTGGAGTGTTTTAAGCATGTGCTAAGTGAGGCTACACACCTGTTTCTTTTTGAGTTTGAAAATCTGCTGCTCGACCTTTGCGATTTCACGGTCCACCCGGTCCATGCTCTGAATCAACTCCTCCTTGGAGAGTTTGGAAGGTGATGGGTCTGCATCTTCAACCACCTGAGGAACACCACCGGGGGATGAGGCCTCCACCTTCACACTGAACTGAGTTTCCTGCACCAGAGGAAAAGAGGTCAAAAAGGCAGAACACATGAGCGACAAACCAGATATTTCAAATCCAATGAAAATTTACCATTCATAACATCCAACATTCTGCTTACAGGAATGCAGCTATTTGTAAAAATCTCTTTGCAATTCTTTATTTCTAATACAAAACCGGTTTATTGAAAAGGGTAATGCGTGTAGCTGTGCCTGTATTTCACCTTCTTAACCTCTCCGGTAGTCCTAATGCTGTCCGGTATGGTATGTGGAGGGGGTAGAACAATGTTGGTGGACTGAGCTCGTGGAAAGTGTGATTCGGTTACGTTCTCGAAGCGAGTACGTTTGGCCTCCAGAGTCTCCTGCTCCTGCTGAGATGGGGTGGCATGAAACTGTTGCTCATAGCCGTGCCTGCGCTCCGTGGGCCTGCAAGAGATGAAAGAGAAGCTTACAAATATTTTGTAATCACATTTTGTACTGAAGCTTTTAAAAACATAACGCATCCAATTCTACACCACATAAATGCAAATTCATTTCCATAACATGACACAAGTGAAACAGAATATAATCCGGACTTGAATTTATTGTGAGAGTGTAAAACATTGACACACTGTTACACTATGACACAAAGGACCACTGCTTTTTCCAACCTGTAAGGCCTTGGTTATTTCAGAAGAACAATTCATTTTAAAAGATAAAAGGTTAAAACAAGAAATAGGATCTAATTGTATTGTGGAAAAATAAAGAGGCATATTATTTCACGTAATGGCGGCGAGAAGGTGGTATGCGTCACCTTTCTGTCCCGGGATGGAATTCTGATAGCAGTGAAGGTCTGCGACGCTGCAGGTCCAGTAGGGGTGTACGGTAATCTGGAACGGTGAACTCCTAAACACACACAGACATGGAGATCAGATAGGAAGCACTGGTCAAAACAAAAACACAAGGGCCTCACGGATGAGGGCTGAGAAGCTTTAAAGACATGTGGGCAAAAAGACAGCATGTATGTACATGAGGGAGAAAGAGATTAGACAAAAAAATCGGTTTTGTGACAGTCAGAGCAACTAAAAATAATATGCACGTATCATCTCCACACCCACTGAAATGTGTAAGCCTGCTGCTATATTGTAGTAAAACAGGGACAGTTAAATTTGCTTAACACTAGGGATGTTCCGATACCCTTTTTTCCTTCCCGATACCGATTCCGATACCTGGGCTCAGGGTATCAGCCGATACCAAGCAGTGTTGGGTAAGTTACTCTGAAAAAGTAATTAATTACTAGTTACTAATTACACATTCGATAATGTAATTAGATTACTGTACAAGTTACTCTCTTCAAAAAGTATTTAGTTACTTATTACTAATTACTTTCTATATCCTACATCAACCTTAATGAGTTAAGTGATTCAAGGATAGAAATGAAACGGCTCTTTTAATTCATTCAAATAAATAATATAAAACTACATAAAGTATTATTATTAATTACAAATGTTAGAATTATACATTAAAGCACAGATTTTAAAGTTAGACTTTGAATGTTGATGTAAATTCCTCTTCTGCACACACACGTTACACAAAGTATTTAGTTTAATTACATCAGAAGTAACTGTAATTAAATTACAGAAAAAATAAGACTAATCCCTTACTTTACTTTTTCAAGGGAAAAGTAATTACATTACAGTAACTAATTACTTAGTAACTAGTTACACCCAACACTGATACCAAGTACTGATCCGATACCAGGGTGTGCATCTGTATACAGCTGTATATACTAGCCCTGTGTGAATTGATATAATTATTTTATGGTGTGCTTTAGACTTATCCCTTAATAAAACATGAACAAATACATACAGTAAATTAGAGAGTATTTTTATTACCTGACAGACATTTGACAGTAATATTATTTATTTTATTTAAGTCGCAGTTTTACTGGCTGGTTGGTCCACTCTGAAATACAGCCAAACAGCGCTACCACTGGGGGTGGGCATTTTTCAATAATTTCATATTAGAATATTTGAGCTCATAAAAAACGAATATTCGTTTATTTAAATTAAGTGAAAAAATACGTAATTTGTTTCGTTTTTATTTAGTCACAATTTCACATCAAGCTTATAACTATCATTAAATATTCATAATGCACTAATATTAGATCCTGTATATAGGGTTTTTAATGTTGAAAAGATTAGTAACGTTGGAAAAACATAGAAAAATTAATAAAAACTGCATTTAAACCTGCGCGAAGCGAAACCATACAAAAAACAAACATACAAAATGCATATTGAAAGTCTGTGATATATGGTTATCTTGTTTATTTTGTTTAACATGTTCTTGATAAGAAAAACAAGCATAATACAGTAGGTCTATTTTACTCTGTTGAATGTCTGTTCAACAAGCCGACAGTTTACAAGCCGACAGCGGAGAATGTGAATAATGCATTGCGTTGCTCTTCTCTAACTCCCGGTAACAAAACCCAGATCTGACAAGAATATCTGGCTTTATTGTTTATAATGTTGATAATAAATAAAGTAAACAGGCTTCTTGATACCTCTATACCGACTGTTAATTGATCCTAAAAACAAAGACGAGCCATTTTAGTGCTTGTTGTTTATTACGTGACCGGCATTTGAGGAAGAATGACTAATTCTGCTGATCACCACCGCAAATATTGTTTTCTTTGTCGTTTCATGGTCAGTGTCTGTCTTGTTTAGCTTTGCATTGCATTAACATCAATAAGTAAATTCAACTAAGCCTAACTAAAGAATTTCAACGCGTTTTAAAACAAACACCCGTGTGGATTTATTTACAGGCTATAACTTGAAGGCGACGACCCTGAAGTTCTTAGGAGGAAAATGCAGGCTTTAGCCATGGAGAAAGGTACCAGTCTTATGCTAAGGCCAAATTTATTAACATTAGTTGCAGTGAAATGTACATTTTAATGTTTAAAGTTATTGAAATCAGCATTAGTTAGCCCAACATATTTCTAACGAACAAAAAACCGCTCCGAAAAAGTCATGGTAATAAATAAATGAATCATCGAATCATTTAATATTACGTTGGTATTTTTATACCAACTTATATATAAGTAATGTAATGTTAACGAATTCTGTGGCTCACCAGTTTTTAAAACATTTTTGGTGATGTGAGCTGAACATAACACGCGATCCGTCAGGCCGTCGTGTGTGAACTTAAAATATTTACACTAGCTTGCGATCTGACTGTAGAAAGATTTAGGACACATGCAAATTATTTTTATATTTTCTGTACATTATAAAGTCATTATAGATGAAGTGAAGAAGCGTTAAATAAGACAAGACAATTCTAAACCTGTGGTGATGATGCAGTTTTTTCTTTATGAAAAATAAAAATATTCAAATAGCATTTTTAATTTTCTAATAATTATTGCGGATCGAATATTTGTGCATGTCCCTAGCACATTTTCATTTCTTCTTCAGAGCACAACTTTCTGTGTTTGTATTCTGAGCAGTGAAGAAGCCTTGCCATTTGCAGCGGTAAGCAAAGCTAGCGGGCATAACTAGGTCCTGTTTAAGAAATTGGTATCGGATCGGTACATGGATTCAAGTACTCGCCGATTCCGATACCAGAATTTTATGTGGTATCGGTGGAATTTCCGATACTAGTATCGGTATCGGAACAACCCTACTTAACACTAGTGCAAACACTTTTGCCATCACCAATTCTTCACTTCATCAGGAAACCACAGACACCATCAGCACAAGACTGAGAGCTGCCATGTGTAACATTTCCTGAAGATAGACCACTCTCTGACTAAAGTTAAAGTTCAACCAAAAAATTACAACTCTGTCATCTACTCACCCTCTTATCATTTCAAACTAGTGATGCACGATAGGGCTGGGTGATGTCTTTTAAAAAAAAGATCGATAATCGACTTTAAAATCATAGTGATATCCAATACTATCGGGTGTGTTCATGCAACGTGAGGTTTTGCTTTGCCGACGCAGCTTGTCTTTCTCTTGGTCTATATGCAGCGACCGGCAGAAAACAGTAGCACTTTCAACTGACCCAACAAAACAGCGTTTCCAAAATTCTGTCACTGTCACTGACTGCCTGGGCATATGAACATGAACGTTCACGCTAAAGCCTACATCGCATGATAATGTTATAACGCCTATTTTCCATTATTATCAATTATCGCCTGGTATCTGTCTGTTGTAATCGACATCGGGACATCGGGTCTGTTGTATTTGCGAGACATCGGCAATATACGATAACATCGTCACATCTCCCAGCTCCAATGCACGATATTAAGTTTTTGCTGATATGCAGATATTTTTCAAGTCATTTTAGCCGATACCGATCGTTTACCAACATTCTCCAAAATATCTTTTTTTTGTGTTCGGCAGAAGTCATAGAGGTTTGAAATGCCAAGATGGTGAGTAAATGATGACAGAATTTATATTTTTGGACAAATTATCCCTTTATATTTTAATCTGAGGACTGTTTTAAAAATGTGACTAGCATGCTAGTGCTAATGTGCGTTGCTGCTACATAAATTAAGTAAATCATAAGTGATTCAATCAAGCTGTTTTAACATGTAAATCTTGTTTAGTTTCCTTAATCCAGTCATGCTCTCTTTATATGAAAATATATATTTTTAAGAAAAACCACCCTCTGACTCCGCCTTTAAATTTAACCCCTCCTCACAACCCTGCTGGCCAGATGTGGACCAAGGTATTTGGTGGGGCAAAAAACCCTGGCTGAGGAAGCCCCAGCGAGGCAAGATCAAGCCTCAAAAGTGACAGTGTAAACGCAACTGGCCCTGGCACACATTAGCACGCTCGCTTTTTTCCCAACAGTGGAAACACGGCTAGTGATCCAGACTCATCCCTAGTCACAAACTAAAACCTGAAGTAATAAGTAGTGGGTCAGTATGTATAACAGTAAAAATTAAAACAATAAATTGTGATTCTAGCAGTACACACAACAGTAGCTCTACATATAGTCTAAATACAGTAAATAGCAACTGATCGACTTTCCTAAAAATCTCCATAGAATCTCACATGCTAAATGGTGACCACACTAATCACAGTCGTGTGAGTTGGCTACTGTACAGGAAGATTATTGCAAGATCTGCTTATATGAGGTCATCAACCTGTAATTTACAGACATCACATTTCCTCCAACAGCAGATTCACACTTTATACGACCATCTGTGCTTAAGTCTAAACTGATAAGAATTACAGAACAAACATGGCCATGTTCATGTCTGCAAACAGGACATGTGTAAATAATTGAGTAATGCGAATAAAAAACGTGCAGGAGAGAGAGTGAGACAGCTGGAGTCTGTTTATTTCTGCTTCTCTAGCTCTGAGGAATGAACTACAGTGATAACCAAAATGATTTATAACGCTGAGGCCCTGCCTTTTCTAGTCTCCTTTTATCTAAGACAAGGGGGATACTGGGCAAGGGAAAAAAGGAGAAAACAGGGGCGTTCACACAAAGCATTTTGCAGCGACAAGAAACCGGAAGTAATTCAGTTTCAATGGAAGAGTGCTTTCTAGCAACACAAGCCACAGTGTGGGCACGTCTGGCGATGCAACTGCTAAGAAGTTTAATTTTATGTAAATGAGCATTGACTAGGGTTGGGAATTGTTTCAATTTTATCGATTCCGATTCCAATTCTGATACTGCTTATCGAATTCAATTCTTTTCGATTCCCAGTTTCGATTCCACAGTTGAAGACATTTAGATATCAACCTGTATGTTCATTAGCCGGCTTATTGACTGGTTTTGTGTATTTAAACACATAGAACCATGTTTTTTTCTGATTTATTACAATTTGTTTCACCATAGTTGAATTACATCATGGTTAAACTGTAGTTACTATAATAAAACTATGGTTAATTTGTGATTCCTGTGCTTTAATGCAAATACTATAGTTAAACCATGCTTACTATAGTAAAAATATAGTTCATTTTCATAAGGGCTTTTATTGAGATATCAGCAGATCACGCAAAACGTGTACTTTCCTTAAAACATGCCCACGGGAATTGATAAGAGGAATTCAAATTTTAATCAAGCATCTAATTCCTATTCCTTTCGATTTCGATCCGATTCCTAGCCTTTCGATTTCGATTCCCAACCCTAGCAATGACGCGATGCTGTAAATAAAATTAAAAAACTAAAAAAATTAAAACATAAAACAGAGACTGAGGTTGAGTATTAGCATGATGGAGAAAAAAAGGTTTTTGTAATTTCTGTTCTGTACGATTTGTTTCTGCCCACACGCAGGAACATGACTTTTTGTGGAAAAAAATCAGGTATTCATCAACACTCATGTCTCATGGCCATTATGACCAATGATATAGCCACTGTACTGAATGTGTGAACGCCCCATGATACAGCACTCTCTGTAAACCAGTGAGAGTCTGGCTCTTAAGGTAAAATGTTCTTATTGACCACTAACAGTGTGTTAGCACAAGTCACATGTCTTAGGGCGTAAAATTAATAAGTCCCAGTTCATGCTATCTTACAAAAATTCACGACAGTAGGTTTATAATAATATTTTGTAATTTTCATGATCGGGGCGGTTTTTGCAAGAAATATGAGTTTGCGCTTTCGTTTTCATTTAGTCAGAACAAATAAGGCAGATATCACATGACTTTTTATCGCATATATGACTTATACGACATTTTTCCTCAGCTCAGACACAGTTCCTCAGCTGGTTAACAAGCCGACAGCAGAGAAAACAAGCTGCTCGTCTAACTCCCGGTAACAAAACTCAGATCTGACAAGAATATCTGGCTTTATTGTTTATAATGTTGATAATAAATAAAGTAAACGGGCTTGATACCTCCATGAGGACTGTTAAGATCCTATAAAATACCCCGCAACAAAGACGGAGCCATTGTAATGCTTGTTTCCCTGTTTATTCCGTGACCGTCATCTGAGGAAGATATTTACCAATCCTGCTGATCAGCACCGCATATAAATATTGTTTTCTTTGTCGTTTATGGCCAGTGTCTGTCTTGTTTAGCTTTGCATTGCATTTGCATAAAAAAATAAGGTATTTATTTAAACTAAGGTAACTAAGGTATCACAGCACGATTCAAAACAAACAAAATAAGTATGCATGCAAATTTATTTACAGGCTGTAACTTGAAGACGACGAGCCTTTTGAATTTCTTTGAAGGAAAAATCAGGCTTTTGGGTATGGAAAAATGTACCAGTCTTATGCTAAGGCCAAGTTCATTAACATTAGTTGCAGTGAAATGTACATTTTCATGTTTCAAGTTGTTTCAAGCATTACTTAATATATTTTTAATGAACAAATGAATTTACATAGAACAACAGCTCCGAACATGTTATGGTTATAAATTAATTATTGTTAATCATTTAATATTACATTTGTATTTTTATACCTAATGTAAGTAATGTTAACAAATTCTGTGGCTCACCAGTTTTGAAACATTTTAATATGGTGATGTGAGCCGAGCATAACACGCAGCCTATATGCTTGTTTTTCTTATCAAGAACATGTAAAACAAAATAAACAAGATAACCATATATCACAGATTGTCCATACACAGTTAAGAGCATTTCATTGTGAATCATATTTAATTGGAAAGAATATTTAGAATCAGTTCTAGTATGAATGGCATGGAAAGGCTGTTATTAACTTTGTAAGTACACCTGCTCATGATATATTTATTTCAGTTGTTACATTTTGTTGCGTAGTTTTTTTAAATATTAAAATAGACCACTGGGACTTCGCTTCAGCACCAGAGCCTACATTTTCTCAGTTACCAGACCTTCTATGTTTCATACACACTGTGGCTATCAGAATATAAAGTAAATGGCCTGATAACACATTAGATTGATTGATTTAACATTATTTATTTAAAAAAGTATTGTCCGGACCGCCGCCTCAAAAAAAAATTAGAGACCGCAGCACCCACCCCCCAAAGCCGTAAACCTAGGGGAAACACTGGAAAAATAATCAGACATAGACAAAATAAATCCCCCATATGTCTAATGGATTGTCCCTCTTCCTTGAGCAGGAAGCAGTTTTTTCCCCAGAAGCCCTTGAACATAGGACGGAAGACAGTAACTTATGATTAACAATTAAATATTGTGTTTATAGTTCATATCACACACCATATGCACTCCTGTAACTTTAACCAGCAACTAAATAAATAAAATAAAATACTGAAGTGTCTAAAGAACAACATACAAAATTATTTTTTGACTCACTTTAAGTTACTCAGAAATCAGAGCAATGTAAAACACAACCGCGCCCGTCTGAACTATACTGCTCATCCTTTTTTTCCAGGGATCCAAACTACCGTAACCTCTCTACTTCTAGCGGCGCAGGAAAAAAACACTGTGCACAAAATCAAAATTACGTAACCATTTTTGTGCGCTACAGTACAAAAAAATGTGCGGTGATGACGGTTATGACCTCAACCCCGTGGTCGGCATCTCATTACTGCGGTAATGTGGTGATGCGTTTATCATCACAGCCCTACTTAGTACTAATATACTTTTGCTGTTAAAGAGCCCAGTAAAATAAGAATTAAGGACCACTCTTGGTTACAGACATTAATAGTGGTGCTAGTAGAGGTGGGCGATCTGATGATCTTCGACATCATTCAGCGCTGCACAGACCCATTGGCGTATGACACTGAAGCACCGCAAGAGCAGAGAGCTCTGTATGCTTTCGAATCACTCTCGCCGTGCTGCGGGGTCTCACGCGTGCGATACAGTTTTGCAAGTGCATTAGACAGAGCGGCTTGTTTGTGTGAAGTGTGTTTGTCCTTCTGCTTGTTTGTGTGTGACGTTAATCGATGGCACACCGCTAATTTACTCAGTTTTAGTCTATTTTGCGATTGAAACTCGTTTCCCGGCTGCATTGAGTTCACATAGCCTATATCTA
Organism: Triplophysa rosa; assembly: GCF_024868665.1. Lineage (NCBI taxonomy): Eukaryota > Metazoa > Chordata > Actinopteri > Cypriniformes > Nemacheilidae > Triplophysa > Triplophysa rosa. The sequence continues at coordinate 16,214,888 of NC_079891.1, read as the reverse complement.
GCGCCCTATGATTTCCGTGATGCGGACACGGAATCCTGCTATTTAAATCTGTCATCTGCCGGTTCTGCGTGTATGAGTGAATGTGTTGCACAATTTAACGTGCTACACGCGTGACGCTTATGGATTTGTCCATAAGCGTCTCACTGTATGAGGACATAACACATGACCATCATGTCCAGAGTTGCCCTGAGAGTTTATTTCAGGTTATTTTCAACCGTTTTCACTGTTTGAGAAAAACTATCGTCACTGAACTACACACACTGAAACTCGAGTGTCTATTGTGGGAGCGTCTTCACGACAACCTGTCAAAATAGAACAGGTTAACCTAAAGAATGAAAAAATACTATAGTGTTCTATAGTATTTTATATAGCAAATTGTGGTATTCTTGTTATAAATTGATCAACTGTAGTATACTTTAATATTTACTATAGTAAGGTTCAAAAACACTATATTATCTAGGAATTTTTCTGCAGTTTACTATAGGCCTAGTAAATACTATAGTAGAGGTTCCTACAGTATTTTTACAAATATATTACTATTGTATAGTAAAAAATGGACAACACCGAACAATAAAAATGGGTAAACTAAAAATTATATGGCCCTAATTGATCCATTTGTATATAACATTAATGTCCTTTGTTGTTAACCAGTCTATTTGTGTGACGATCTGCATTTGTGTTTTTTTAAGATGATAACAGACATTTTATACTTGTGTTTGTATAAAAACTGTTTGGCCTGTACTACAAAACTTTAAACCTCTGTTGCACCAGTTCTATGTGCAAAAAGAGTTAATATACAGCCCTGTATTTCAAATCAGATCGTGGATCGAGATTATTTGTTGTGAAGATTGTGATATGCTTTTTTGGGAAGATCGCCCAGCCCTAGGTGCAAGTCAGAATTTGGAATGCAAAAAATACGCAAGCAGGTCTAAAGTAGAAGCGAAGCGAAACCGGTACAGGTTCGTTTTTGAGACTGAATTTGCCTATACAACAACCAGCCAAGATCGAGATCTACTGCAGTAGTCTGCACAAAATCTCTGATCAAGACATGTGTCTTAATGGGGAAGTGTAAGGTGTGCTTGGTACTTACCTGTTGGTGGCGTGTGGTATATTGCACTGAGTGTGGTGGATATCGGCTTTGCTCGCTGCTGAAGGACCCCTGGCTGGGGGAGAAGCCTGAACTAGACATACTGTGGGTGTCTGGTGGGGTGCTGGAGGCTCAGACGGGGCCTGAAGCACTGCTACTCAATCACGGGCTTGATGTCGGCATGACCGTGGTGCCAAACCACCTGGGAGAGAAAAAAAGAGAGAGGGGGAAACATTAGAACATTAGCCAAGGATTCTGAAGGATTGCGTACGAACTCTTTCCATGAAAGAGCAAAAATGTAAAGGTCTAGGCTCGCTATACGCAAACAACTGGCAGCTATCTGTAAATGAAACATGCTTTGTTTCACTGCATTGGTATGCAAATGTTCTCTTTGGTTTTTCTGTAAAAGTACTGGTGTAAATGAGTACAAATGATTTAAATTCTATAAGATTTATAAGGATACAATACGTCAGCACAAAGTGCATCAAGATGTTTTCAAAATCTACTAAACACAACACTAAATTGCCTTGCCTTTACTGTATTTTATATTCACCCCTCGGGTGGTTCACCGTTGACCTGAGAAGTTTGCTGGATGTTGCTGGAACTTTCCACCTAGGGGTGGGTGGAATGACCAAAAATCTATTTCACAGAATGAATAGTTTTATTTCACGGTAACGACATATTTCACGGTAACAATCTCCTAATTTAATTCTATATTTTATACCTCATTTTTCTTAGATTGATTTCCTTTATTTATGTATTACAGTTCAATTAAATGCTCAGTGCTCACCATATAGTTACAATGTAGGAAAGTTATGAAAATGTAATAAAGATATCAAATTAAAGTTCTGATAATCAGATTTATTATTCATTTATATTTATCTTCTAGCTATATCATATGTGTACAGTAGGAAGCTAGACAACATGTATAACAATGAAGTTTGAATAGATGCACAAACAATGAAAATACAGTATACGACTGGATAGGGCTGGGCGATTTGGCCTAAAATCAAAATTTCTATTAATTGAACATTTTCTCTCGATTACGATTAATGAACGATTATTTTGTTTTTGTTTATTTTTCTTTGTTTTTTGCCAGTGTAGATCACTGACAAGGTTTGTAGTGTAAATATGCCCAACTAAAGGTGGGGTATTTTTTCTAATGAAACATTTCTTATCTCATGTTATTTTTAGATAATCACAGAAAATACAAAGTATTTATGGTTATTTATTGAACATTTCAAATAATAGAAATCTTTGTGTTATTTTTTGGAAACATTTCCTCTGCCACTGAAGACAGGAGAACAAACGCAACACAAATCAGCAAATAATCTGTCTGCATGTGTTGTGAGAAATCGGGTGTACTTTAGGACCCTGCCTGGAGACACCAGTCCTGCCGTCATAAGAGCTGTCACGTGAAAGAAACAGACGTTCGTTGACAACGAATTTCATTATCGATTATTATCGATTAGTTGTTGCAGCCCTAGTGTCAAGTTGCCAACTGACATCACATATTGTTGCATCTACATCAGACTCACAATAATACTCTGCTCTTAAGGGTAATTTATAGGAAACATGGATGTATGTATTTGCTAACTAAAAGCTTGATGTATGTATGTAACGCACAGTAAAATAACATCTGCTGGGTTTCAGCTCAATGCTGTCTCTGTGATATTATCTACACCTGGACTGACACATACCAGTAAACTTCACTAACAGATGCTGCTTTCAAAACAGAGGTTTATTGTATGGTTAGATTGAGTCAAAAAGTTAAGGGCATTTGTTTGACAGAGGACACGCTTGAAGACCTCTGTACCATGATCTAGCAGCAAAGGAGTCTGTTTGCATATCCAAATCAATCAGCAGGAATCTCCACCAATGGAGCCCGCTGGGTGTACTTAAGTGCACGCAACGCATACACAAACACAACCAAACTATTGTTTGATATGGCCACACTTTTACAACCAAACTATTATTTGATATGGTGGTCACACTTTTACAAAATTTTGCCCATCACTTCACACCAAAGCATGTTTAGGCCCAATAAAAAAATAAAAAATAATAATCAATAAAATACATTAAACAGAATAGCGGTCACAAAATGTTTTATGGACATACAGCTGAAACACAGATGGGACAGAAGGACCAACACAGAATATTACACACAAAAGAGCAGGCACAAACCCAGAATTTGTCAGAAACATCTGCTTGATTTCATATCATCTGGGCATATTCACACCACTGCAGAGATGAACCACAAAACTGCCAATGACATGCAAAGAACCCTTTAAATAGTGATACAGTGCATAGAAATATGCAGTAAATGAAGGGCATTTGTGCCCGTTTTGCTTCTGGGGAAGCTTACTGTTTAACAACAACAACGATCCGAGATCAGTTCGGTGGACTCTGTCCTGAATCTGATCAGCATAAAATGGCACCCTCTCCACAGGGGGAAACTCTTCCCTGACAAACTCTTTAGCATCCACGCTCCTTGCTTAATGCTTGAATGCATCTACAATGTTTTAAGGAACCAAGTCAACTGAACAAGACAGCAAATCACAATCAGTTAGTTTGTATATACATTTTTATTACAGCTCATCTAATAGCAACATTTTTGATGAGAAACAAGACATTACAATGTCACCCTGAAATCAAAACCCCAGAAAGCAGTGTCAACGTGGCAGCTTGCCCTAAAGTATTTTTCGGCGCTTGCCTGCTCACTAGCATTACTGTGCCATGCTTGGCCGCAGAGACAGCAGCACAACAATAACACGTCCAGTGCTCCACTTTACTGTCCCCCAGCCAGCACATTAGCCAACTATTATAAAAACCAACAGCAATGAGAAATGGAAAAAAGGGAAAAAACAAGCCTGGCATGCTTTAAAAGCACACTGTATCTTTCCTGATGGCATGCCCAATTAAACTGCAAGTGGTACAGCATACAGAGTTGAGTTTTTTTGGTGCAGGGTCAAAAGAGAGAGAGGCGTTTCATAATGAACAGACAGACACAGATACCCCCGCATTGTTTGTTACAAGATAAAACAAACTAACTTGTGTCCATTTATGATATTAAGCAGCATAGCACAACATATGATCTGTAAGTGTGGTGGACAAGTCCTTGTTTGCCCTTTACTAAAACACAGTAATAACCTGCTTCAAAGGTTTTGCCATAATAATATATGCAGACATTAGGATGTAAACCCAGCAAAGGATGCAAAACAAACTCTGCATTTAACACAAACCTAAATGTGTTTTCTGTGTGCAAATCATCTGGACATGCAAGAAGTCACTCACAATTCATTTAGAAATGCTAAAAAAAGTGACTAAGATGCACCTTTTACCGTTTGCCAAAAAGATTTTAGACTCTTTACCTTGTAATCTTGTAATCCTTAAGGTTGTTGAATATAATCGTATTTCTTAACAGACTGTGTTGTACGACGCAAGTCATTACGTTTTTTAAACGTACTAAGTTCAAACATTATGTAATTTCCAGGCAGATAAACATTAGTGAAAAGCACACACTGTATGCAGCACGTTTCATATTTATCAACTGGTGCATGACTGACTTTATAAGATTACCTAGGCTTTTACATGCATGACATGCTAAATACTTTTTTGTAAAACCCCATTAGTGTGAGAAGTCATCATAGACTTCAAGTAAAAAACCACAAATGACTAGTGTCTCTATATGACAGAGACTTTAAAATGATTTCAGCAGTAAACATGCTGTGGTAAAAAAAAACATGCTGTGGTATAAACTCTAATGGCGTTAAGCCAGGAGGCTACTAACTTAGTAGTTCAACGAGGAAATAACGTAACCGTTTTGTCGAAATCGAAGACAAAGGCCTGCATATAGCTGCTCCGCTGAGATAGGAATAAACACTATAAAACTGTAATGTAAAAAAATATACTCTGTAAAGGGGCAAAAGTTTAACTAAGTCTGAGAGAAATAGCCTTTAGTTAAATGTTTCACCTTTGCATTCAAACCCGTGTCGCCATCTTGAACACAAGCGCTCAGCTCTCAATAACCTGCTTGTAATACACAACAACCCGCTAAAATAAACATTTTAATGAACAGACTCACCTCATTTCCACAGAGATAATCCAATACGTGTTGACGGGTGATTTTGTGCTATCAGGGTGTGAGATACTGTAATTCGTAGGCAATGCTACTGCGCGAGTGTTGCAGTCACAAACACACACTTCAAACACAGGCTATCGTTAGATATTTGTCCTTACTAAGCCGTGGATATAACGGTCTTTCTATATAAAACGTTACGCCAGAAATTACTATACGGTACAAAAGTATCGGTTTCTGTTCGTTAAATACCAAGTGGCTTACATTTTGTGCAGCTCTGATGCACCTGAGGAGACGAAGCGAAAGAGTTTTTCTCAAGATAACAGGATGAAACGGTGTGACGCTCAAACTCTCCCCACAGGCGGCCTTCACCCCACCCAATATAATCCTTATAATATCATAGATTAGACATACAGAACCAAATATTTTATTTAAAATTCTTCTCTTATAAACAAATTTATTTATACTAATGGTTTCCCTTATGATGTCTAGCAAGTGTGTTTAAGATGATTTAATGACTTCTATCGTGCAACTTTGTTTTTAGTAGTTTATATAATATGGCGATTAGATGCTGAATGTTAAAATAATTTTTAAGTCCTAACAAATAACCATGTGTTTTTGTCTAAACTGCTCTACGGGTGTATAGGAACCTATCTTCAGCAAATGTGTGTTCCACACGGACTGTTTTAAGACACGGTCGAGATGTTTGTTTTCGTTACTATCCTATGTGTATTTGTGGCTTACATTGTTTCTATAAAGTTTGTGTATTGCAGATATAGACAGTTATGGCCACACATGCGGGATAAAATATCCACCCCGTTACACACTGGTGGAAATAAACAATTTTGTCCAACACAAGAGAGATCCAATGTACACTTACGGAATTCTGAGGAAAAGGTGCGCATGAGATCCACGGGGATACGAGCTCTGTTAGTCACCGCGCATCCAGATGATGAATGCATGTTCTTTGCACCCACAGTCTTGAATCTTGTTGAATCAAAAGTAGACGTACATTTGTTGTGTTTATCAACAGGTAGGTTTTGTTTAAGATTTAATATTCTGTTTCAGTTGTAATTAAAACATTATTGGTTATTTGCAAAAATAGCGATTTAACACGTAAACATGTTTAATAATATTGTTTTATCACAGTACAGTATTAATAATACTGCGCACTGTGTTTTGCATTAATTAAATCAAATAAAGACTATTTAAAAGGTGGTTGCTGTTGAGTTGTTTAAGAGGACTTGAAATAGGAATATCTTAAAATATGTTTACATGCTCAGGCAACTACAACAATCAAGGACCACAACGCAAAAAGGAACTGCTTGGCAGCTGTACAGTTCTGGGCATCCCATCCCACAATGTCACCATCACAGATAACAAGTAAGGGCACTGCACAGGACACACAATGTAGGCTACTTCATACATTTTCACTGTGCAAAGACTTCTTAAATTAATATCCAAATCATTATCCTATAATATAAAAATTGAATAAAGATAGCATGTAACTGTATAAACACTGGAAATTACATGCAATCCTAATCTTCTCCAGCTCTAGTAATGTAATAAAGATGCTGTCCATCTATAAGCTTATTGACAGTAAACCCATCTCCATTCTTTGTGGATTTGTTTAATTTGTGCTCATTAAATAAACAGTTTTATCCAGTGTGGCTGTCCCCCCGTAGTCAACACACCCATTAAGGGTCTACCATGCTGAGCCTTGTCCCTTCTCTTCTCCCCTGGCTGCCCTCTGAGCAAACACTGGCTCTGCTACAAATAAAACCCCCTCCATTCTTTCACGACACAGGCACAGTCAGTTTAGGCTGATGAATGAGAGCTCCCTCTGTCACTGGAGGACATAAATGACCAGTGTGGGGGTGCAAAAAGAGAGCAGTACTCCACCCCCCTAAGAGCTCCATTCTGATATGCGCTGAAAAAGGAGTCATGGGGCAGAGTCACCTGACACACCAATTGTGACGCCACTATGAAAGATTACAGCAGTCATATTTCATCGGTTTGGTTTTCATCTTGTGAACATCTGCGGAGTTTCTTCTCTTTCATGTGCTTGCACACTACTTTTCTAAATCTTTATTTGTTTCCTCATTCACTGAAATAAGGCATAATAACCATATTCCAGATTTCCAAAACACGGGTGGTACAGAAAAGTGTTCTTTCCACCCACATATTCTGTCATTGCTTAGGATATAGCCTGCAATAGTTTCAAAGACACTAAGGAACTGGGGACCAAAAGCCATATGTATCAGCAATTCATTAGTAACAGAGTTGACTACCCTGCCACAAGTAAAAAGTTTGGATACGTCTACGTATTTCAGCGTCTTTAGAGTAGCCAATCTCTGCCAGGATTACAGCTCTGCACACTTCTCAACCAACTTCACAAGGTATCCATCTGGCACTTGTGTTGGCTGCGTTCTCTTCACTATCTGGTCCAACTCTACCATTCCATTATTTATTATTTCAATTTTAGTTTAGTTTAGTGAAGAAAATCATTTGTAAACATAGTTCGTATTCAGACCTCAAAATGCATTTTTTAAATAATTAAAACGTAATGAATGAACTAGATCAGTATACATTTAGTTAGGTGTGTCCAAACATTTAACTTGTATAACAGTGTTGACCTTTACCCGCATAAGTGAACCCATTTAAAATTTTCCATTCAGAAATGAACACAAGGATAAGGGCCCTGGTGTGTTTGTAGTGAGTTCTGTAACAACTAACAATCTATATAAAGTTTTGCATCCAGAAAACTCATAAGAGTGTGGTAAGGGCACTCAAGTCGTGGTGAATTTACTCAAGCCAGTAAGTATTGACATGCTCTATCCAAAGCAACCTCAGTTTACTCTGTCTTTGCATTTATACAAACAAGCTATGTGTGTGAGAGAGAAAGATTCTTTTAGACAAGATTATAAAATGTTGCTTATTCATAATGATAATACAGCTTTCAGAAACAACATCAAACTTGTTTTCTGAGACTTATATTTTTATGATGTGCAAACTGAAACAAAATCTTTCCATTCATACATTTAGTCATTTAGTAGAAGCTTTTATTCAAAGCTAATTACAAATTTAGAACATTACAAGAAATACCTAGAGGTAGTAACCTCACATTTAAAAAAAATGATTTTAGCATTTCAAATACCACATAGCTACTGCGTACTTCATTCTGAGTTGTTGCAGCTTTTTCAAATTCCACGGCTCTTTCTCGGCCGCAATAACAGTCCATCCCAGCCAAACCGCCATGTTGGTAGCCTAGTCTTTTACTTACTTATTAAACATTTTCCACAGTTCAAAAGTGAAGAAGTCAACAGAAATGTGCAAAAGCATCATGATAGTCAAACTTTGCTTAAATGAGGTTTTGTGAAATAACATGTGAAAAAAACATAAGGCGATCTGAGATTTCTCATCCACACCGAGAACAAAATTGTTACTCTGCATTTTGTCAAATATTCAAGTAGTTTGTTGAGCAAACTCCCGAAATAATTTGCATAGTGATGGTATATGTTTTCCTGGCTATTTTCCAAGTACTTCTTTGACCCAGCCTGTAGTTCTTCCCTGCATGATTTTACTTTTTTGGTAAATGGGTTCTCTTGGCATTGGTGTTATCACGCTTAAATACTGCAGAACCCCAGAGGTCTAAAACTCTTCTCCACATTTGGAGGTTGTTGACTTCTTGGTAGGAAGGAAAAGCTAAAGCATTATGGCCTGACTAGCTGTCCCCTGGGTGTTTGTGTGTGTGCGTTTGGCTGATTGTTTAACAGATTATACTTGGGCCGACATCTAAGTGCTTCCAAATTTAACAAGACGAGATTAGACACTATGATACGCCCTTGTTTAATATGTTTTGACTGCTTTGGACAAAAACAAGGTTTCAAAACATTAAAAATGTGTCTCTATTTTGAGTTATTTGGGTATTTAGACATACACCTCTGACAAATGATATCATGTACATACAAACTGTGTGTGTACTGTATACCATCGGTTCCAGTCAATGCTAAAACAACAACTTTCAACTGACTATATGTATGTGTGAGGTCAAGGACCAGAAGAGCATTCTAGTGGCAGTAAGAAGAATCAAGGTGTGTTTTGTTCTCTGAGAAGCCTGGAAGTGCTTGTGTGTGTCTATTGACTTGGTCATAAGTATCATGTAAACACAGACAATCACCTGGAACTTTTCTAATCACCTGGCATTGTGCCCGGTCCTTGCTTTATTTTTTATACTGTCTGTCTATCTCTCTGTCTTTCTGTATCCTTTTCACACTCCCCTTTCAGTCTTTACCCAGCAGCTGACACTGTAATCTTTATTGTCCTTTCCCCTAGTAACACAGACAGACATGCAAAAACACACGTGCACACAGGGATTTAATCTCTCCCCACATTTTCCAAAACACAGATTGTGAATCACTAGTGTGTTTTTATACAGCAAAGAGGATTTCATTTTAAATAGCTTTTCCTCTTTTAAGTCACCCGGATCTTTTGTGTTTATACAGTGTAGTGTATGTGTTCATATTTATAGATTTGGCTGCTGATTCATAGCAGCTAAAATGAACTTCTGTATCTTTCATTTGTTTCATTGGCATAGCATGATCTCACCAGACTGGTAATCTCGTGTACGTTTAAGCCTGTGTGTGTGTCTAAACCAGGTCATCTGGGCTCAGTGCTGGTTCAGGAAAGGTCGCTATATAGTTGAATGATCAGGGATTTTGTGTGTGTGCTGTGAACCTATTCTGCTGTCAGCAGCATTCACCACTGTCACACAGAAAGTTCTGAACAAACACTCTCTCAGTTGAGTAGAAAAAGTTTTGCACTTCAAGTACCACGCAACATGAATAAAAAGTTTATAATACATCTTTAATAATATATTTGAATCCAAGGCGAAGATGTCAATTTTCCACAAGTACACACGCTTTATATTTCAAGTCTATTGTTCACCGCTGTCCCTCTTCTAACGAAACGACTGGATTTCTTCCGGTCTATATAAAATCGCTCCTTCCGAAACGCTCTGATTGGTAAAGCTGACCAGGTCTGTCGTGATTGGTTCCCCGCTTAAATTCAGTTTATGTTCGTGCGTAGGTCCTACGCCGTAGCCTATGCAGAGCCGCGTACACTACACCGTCAACTTAACGTGGACCCTACGCGAACCGCAAGCGCTGGGATTGGTCTGTTTGAACCCCTCCCTCAGGTCAAAAAACTCTGCAATACGCCCTTTTCACAATGCCGTCACTTACTGTAACTTCCGCCTTTTTGCAAAGCAGTGTATCATAACATCCGTCTTGCAACAAACAACAAGAAGAAGAAGAACTTCCGTTTTGCCGTCGCGCTGGAATTTAACAACAGTGAGAAAAAAAACTGACAGAACACGTATTTAAGTACTTATCCTAGCACCTTCGCTAACACAAAAAGAAAACAAAACACTTACCTTCATAATCAAACAGGTACTGTTCAACGAAGAATTTGTATCCTTTCTCTAGCTTTGATCTTGTCGTTAGCGAAAATTTGTCTGCAAGACGTTGTACATCATCTAGACGTATTTGTGGCAGATGTGCAAGCCACTTGGTAAACTCCATTCTGAGGCGCTAGCGAAAGTAACTTCTTCTTCTTCTTGAGTTTTACTGGCGGTTGGCAAATCAGCTTATAGGTGCATTACCGTCACCTTATGAACTGGAGTGCTAGCGGAAGTAATGATACACTGCTTCGCGGCAGAACGGAAGATGCGTGACGTCATGTGAAAAGGGCGTATTCACTGTATGCACGCCCTGCTGCTTACATATTTCCGCCCATATCTCAGTTTTACGCGGGCTTCCGGTATAGCATTCTCCCACAGCAAAACGAGGTCCTAGCGTGGTCTTTTTTCACATATTCTCATATTTTGATTAACTAGCGATTTCATTTAATTATATATACAGTATATATTAACTTTTGTTGCATACCTGTTTTATATATTTTATCAATACATCGTTGTAGTAATGAGTTCAAGAAGCTTTTAATACCTTCATCGGTCAGGTGCGACGTCTCAATATTGCTGTGTCCTAACGGCAGCTCATTAAAACGTTACGCAAGCATTGGTTGTAAGCACGCATTGGTAAGCACGCCGGAAGCTAGATAACAACTGAGCCTAAACGCGGAAGTGGCCGTGCATAGAGTGAATAAAGTCATGTTTACTTGCAAGAAAAGTGACTGTTTACTTGCCGCTATCACTGCTAATGCTTCTCAAACGAGCTGCTTCTTCTTCGGCTCTTGTCTTGGTTACAAAAGCAACACGCGTGTGGAGATTGACGCCTAGTGTTCATTTGCCTAGGGGCTTTGGTTTTTAGCAATAAACAGTAACAATGGCATCAACTTCACTTCATCAATTAAACACATGCTGATCGATCGAAGTGTAATGGGGGTCTGCTAGTGCATGTGCAAACGTCAATCTTTGTTAGAGATCGTGATTTTTTCCCTATTATGTCGAGGGAAATGACACCAGACCGATTGGGTCAGACCGGTTATATTAATTAACACTAATAACAGAAGCGTTAGTTTTGCCTTTTTATATTGGACCTAAGTTGGATAATAAAAAAAGCAGATTGACTAGGAGACATTTGCAAGCAGGACTTCAAAGGACGTTTCATAGAAGTATTTTAGAGGTATGCACACACACACACACACACTCACACAATATCAGTGTATTACACAGAACAGCTTTCACAGCCGATGTTAAAGTCATGGAAGCTGTTATTTGACCGTTGGTTATCTTAGAATGTGTGTAGCGGAATTCGTATTACCAGCTGTAGGACTGTGATGAAAGTGAAAGTAATTAATTGCGCAGCTCAGTCAAATGTTTACAATCTCTGATAACCAAACACTACTCCAGTGGCTCTTCCTCTTCTCTAAGGAAGGCCTCGCCCCTTTTTTGGCGTATTCCTTTGGCCGGAGGTTATTCAAAAACTCAGAATAGTGACATCATTTACCCGGGAAGTATAGGGCTGTAGATCCGATTCCAGCCGTTTTCTGTAGTCCTTGAAAAGCGAATTCTGTTAAAGACAATACAGTATCTTGCTTGGCATTGAACTTTGAGCTTTATCATTTTGCAAATATTGTTTATGCTCTAACAGCAACATTACACACTAACTAAAGTTTGAAAATTGACATCACGAGGAATGGCCTCTTTAAAGAATTCTTGAAGAAAATACTTAATATGAAGTAAACATAATATTTTTGAAATGATATTCCAGTCTCAAAATGTGTTTGATTTGTTGCCAGTAGTGAAGAGCCTTTTCATTTATTTCAGTTAACTGCTAGTTAATAGCCGCATTTCCACTATCGAGCCAGAAGCGAGCGTGCTAGTGCAAATCTATAATACAACGCTAGTGGCCACTGTAAATCAAAAACTGCGCCTTTAAATGAAAATGACCCACATTGATAAATTATTTACAATAAATGCTGCAAAATTTCATTGACATTTTTAATATCACTGGGACATTAAGCTCTGTTGCATCTTAAAGGGATACTTCACCAAAAAATGAAAATTATGTCATCGTTTACTCAACCTCAGATTGTTTCAAACCTGTATAAATTTCTTTGTTCCGATGAACACAGAGAAAGATATTTGGAAGATTGTCAGCAATTTTCAGTTCTGGGACATCATCCACTACCATTGTAGGAAAAAAATGTTTTTTTTTGTTTTATTGAACACAAAATGAGATATTTAAAGAATTTAGGGAAACAAACTCTGGGGCACCTTTGACTACCATTTAGTTTTTCCCACTATGGTAGTCAATGATGTCCCGGAACTGAAAATTACTAACATTCTTCCAAATATCTTTCTCTTTTTATCAGAACAAAGTCATTTATAGAGGTAAGAAATTATACGAGGGTGAGTAAATGATGACAGAATTTTTAGGTGAACTATCCCTTTAACTTGGAGTGCGTGTCCTCACAGGCTCTGAATGGGTCGCGTGACCCTTCTCCTCTCCGCCGCACAGCTGTGTTGACCGCCTAGACTCTGACCGAGGCAATGCATCATGGGAGTGCTTTTGTGATAAGAGCACATCTGAACACGCACCACTGAACCTGTACTGAGTCGAACCTAGCACTCATTCTCTCTCTTTTTTTCTGTGTTATTCATTGAGGCAGACAGATGTATTTTCTGTCACTCTAAAACACAGACAACACAGCCCACCTGCCTAACAGGGTAACATCAGGTTGAGTGCCTGTCCTCTTTTACTTCCTCTAATAGTTCTCTCTTTTCTCTTTGTTTCTCTCACTCTCTCTATGTCATGAGTTGAGAGCTTTGAGTGGGTGTTAGGTTCATTTTTGTTGGACTATCCTGCTTGTTTACTTGAACTGGTCTGATAAAAGGGTTTCTTGGAGAGTTCTTGACTTAGCTTTGCTTTTCTTAAAGGAATAATTCAACTAAAAATTAAAATTGTCTTATTGTTTACTCACCCTCATGCCATCCTTGATGTATATGGCATAGCTTAATCTGTTTACATGGGCCAATCATTTTATTATTAAAAAGCTTGTTTTGCCTGTCTGTTTAAGTTAGCAAAATGACCCAATATGTCATGGTTGAACTGTTTCCAACAACATTTTATATTTTACCTTATAAACAATTTAGGGAATGAGTCAACCAACTGCACAAACAGAAACCAGATGCAAACCTTTTGCATTAAGACATTTTTGCAGGGTCATTTTTACCATGTTTTTACCTTATCTGTGTCATCTCTTCCCATACTGGAGGTTTATCGGTTTAGTAACTGCAGTTTTTAAACTGAGAATGTATCCCAACTTATCTCACTCATAAAATAAAATGAAAATATGCCTCCTGTTTTATGTGATAAATATAACTAAGGCCTTAAATAGCATATTAAAGGGATAGTTTACCCAAAAATCATCATTTTCACACCCTCGTTGTCATTTCAAACCTGTATGACTTTCTTTCTTCTGCAGAACACAAATTATTTTGAAGAAAGTTGGTAAGTGAACAGCACCAGTCCCCATTCACTTCTACTGTATGGACACAAAACCAATGCAAGAATGGGTGCCAGTTAACAACATTCTTCAAAATATCTTTTTTTTTCTGTTCTGCGGAAAAAAGAAAGTCATACAGGTTTGAAATGGCAGGAGGGTGAGTAAATGATGACAAAATGTTCATTTTTGGGTGAACTATCACTTCAACACCAATAACAGATGAACATCCACAAAATAAAAATTGGTGAATTCAATTCATTATCACTGCATTATTTTTGTCATCTCTGTTTTAGTTTTTGTCACTTTGGGTATAAATTGTGCCCTGAGCCCCCTATAATGTTTTTATCATTATGACAGCCATTTTGACTAATAAATAATAATCAGTTTTACCTTGGACTAAAGACTTGGCACCATCATACATGACATTCAGCATGCTAAATATCCCTTTGAATTAATATGGACTTTGATTTGCTGTTAATGTTTTATTGTTATCATCAAGTGGAAAGGTGATCCCTACAGTATCATTCTTCTGTATTGTTATCATTATTATTTTGGTGTGGACACAACCATTCTCTTAACTTTACAACAATTTTTTTTAAACTTTATAGTTATTGTTGTAGTTATTTTTACATGTGTGAGTGAATAAAATGGTGCATCCAAAATAAAAGTTTGTTTTTTGTATAATATATCTGTGTACTGTGCATATTAATTTCGCATTTATAAAAACATACACATACATACTTACATTTAAGAAAAATACACAATATAAAAATTAATAAACATTTATTTTTTATTTAAATGATTGGTAAATAAATATATGTAAAAATTTCTTAAAATACGTAAACTGTATATGTATGTGTTTATAAATACAAAATTAATATGCGCAGTACACAGACATATTATGTAAAAAACAAACTTTTATTTTGGATGCAATTAATCGCGATTCATCTTTTGACAGCCCTAATAAAAACACAACTCTAGTTTAAATTAATATTTATATTCAGTAGCGGCAGACAGAACACAGGACAATTAGTGTGAGGAGCACTCTTACTCTCCCCAGCCACCAGCACCCTCCATATTTAATTATACATCGATTCTGCGAGGAAACTAAACCCTGTGATTTATTGGCTGGAGAAAGAGGACAGAAAGTCAGACCGGGTGGGTGTTGGGACTGATGGCAGGTCAAGACCCACAGAGAGAGACGAGCTCTGTTAACAGTATTACCAGACAGCACTGCACATGCACTCCCTGCCAAGAGCTTGTCTTAGAAAAACACGATCCTTCTTTTTCTCATGAACATTTGGGACTTTTATCTCTTCCAAGGCAGAAACATTAAGCCTTGCATTCTCTGCCCTTTTTCTTGATTTTCCTCCTTTTCTCTTTCATCATAAAGCAGTGTATATGTCTGGAAGCTGACATATAATTTTATTTTAGGAGGTGGCTGGGATAGGCTTTTTGGCTGCTCCTGAACATCTAAATGAATGAAGAATGTAACTGCAGTACACTCCAGCTTTCCGGAGAGCTACTGACTGATAAGTTCACGTCTCATACTCTATAAATCTCCACAAACCCGACCGAAAACTAATTTCAGTCAACTTTTAGTGCCGGAAGGGTTAACTGTCGTTCAGCAGTCGTTTTTTCCCAGCATGCACTTGGGCCTTGTAACGGAAAAGCAGCCAGGGCCCCATGTGACCAGACAAAACAAATGCTGCCAGTCCCCCGCCCCACTTTGCTCACACACACACCACCTCCTCAGTGGGCCAAAGTTCATCTGCTACATTCAGATGCCTGCAAGCAATTACACATCCACATGTAGTGAGCGAGAGAGAGAGAAAGGGAGGGAGAGAAGAGGTTACTATGGGGCATTTGACACGGTTTCAATAGCGAGGCCAACACTCCCTCGATCCATCTTTAAAAAGGTCAGATAGATTGTGTGTGTTTTTCTCTTTTTTTATTATTCTCTAAGTTCGTGTTCTTTTGTTTCTGAAAGTTATTTTTTACCAAGGGAAATTACAATGTGTTTGTTTAAGCAGCTCAACTATGCTAGACATAATAACATTGGCTTAAAGGGATAGTTCACCCAAAAAATAAAATTCTTTCATCATTTACTCACCCTAATGTCATTACAAACCTATTTGACTTTTTTTCTTCTGCACAACACAAAAGAAGATGTACATTATGGTGAATAAATGAGAAAATAATTTTTATTTTTGTCTGAACTATACCTTTAATAAAGTATGAATAGAGCCTTCATGTTGAAAGTTCATGCTAAAATAATAGTTTAACCCCACAAAAAATTCTGTCATCATTTACTCACCAAACTTGTCATTTTTTCTACTATTGTAGTCAATGGGGTCCAAGAACTGTTTGGTTACAAGCATTTATCTAAATAAATTTCTCTGTGTCTATAACTTTGGAGAGTGAGTAAATGATGACAGAATTTTCATTTTTGAGTGAACTATCCCTTTAAGGTATTCATTTAATATAACATGACTGTCAAATATTTCACACCATCTTTATACCAGACCATTATTTAACCTGTATGGAGTTGTAAACTGGGCCTTTGTAAATAATATGCTACCTCAGCCTCTTAATCATTGAATCTCCATTTTCTATAACCTGCACATCACCTCGCATGAACCCCTCCTCTAATATGGTATCTTTCGAAAATGACCCCCGTGACCGCCATTTGATTTGTGTGCAGATCCATCACAACAGAACTGAAACAACTGTCAAGCTCCATTGTGGAAAGAGGAGGGGGGGTGGCCTCATTTCACTCGGATTCTCTGTCTCTTTATCTGTCTATCCCTCTCCCTAACATTCACCCCCCATCTTACTCCCTCACCTTGAGCTGGGATTTTGCTGTGGGCTGTTTTTAACACATTCAGGGCCAACTGGTGTGTGCTCCTAGGAGACTGCAGTAGTTTTGTATTAGCATGCTGCTAAATTAGTAGTGGCATACTGTAATTGGCATACATCCCACAAAATTGTATGTAAACATGTCAATTTCAATTATAAAATTAAAGCTGCGAGCAGCGATGATCGGGCCCTCGCGGAAAGTGCCACCACAACCCGATTGCATAAGGAAAACAGTGAAAGACTTTAATTTATTGACATGTACCAGATTTCCTGTTGTTTATTTAAATGTGTCACATTCCCTTTTGCCAGCTGGTGGCGCTATTGAAGTGAACACTGACAGGGATATGTTCAATTCAATTCAATTCAATTTTATTTATATAGCGCTTTTCACAATGTGCATTGTTCCAAAGCAGCTTTACAGGAGCAAATAAGAAAAACACAGAAAGGTAAAACACAGCACAGTGCATGGTGTTTATAGACCAAGCAAGATCATTATAATAAATAATATCTAATAAATAAATAAATAAATAAATAAATAAATGCAGTCTCCCGGTGAGCAAGCCAACACTGCACTGCTCTGCTGTGGCGAGGAACCCAAACTCCAATGCTGAATAATGGAGAAAAAAAAACCTCGGGAGAAACCAGGCTCAGCCGGGAGGGCCAGATCTCCTCTGACGTGTCATAGCTGCACTCAGTGACCCCGACCAAAGCCACCGAGCAACGTCCACGAAGAACAGGGAGAGCCCACGAGCCGCGACCCAGGAAGCCCCACCCGCCGAAACCGTGCAGGTCCAACCCGGTCTCATTCCGCGATCAACAACAGACAACAGAGGAACAACCAGGGAAAAGTAGTAATGGCATAATTAACTTTATTCCTCTGTTGTCCGACATCGACCACAAAACAAGACCAACCAGACCAGATCCACACAGTCCCAACAAATGAAACGCCCCGAACCACAACCAACAAGCCCCCCCACTCCCTACAACACCCACCCAGCTACCTCCAATCAAAGTCACTGAGTGCAGCCATAACTTCAAACTGCTGTCGTGTGATGTAAGTTTAGCATTAAATACCAAGTATTGTAAATTTAGCATTTATGTGACAGGTAGTCCGTCTTTGCTCTCGGTTGGGGATGGAATTGTCTGAGCTGGGCCGGCCAGATGGTCGCCTTTTTCTTGGGTGGTGATGGAATTGCCTTGGATGGAGCTGGATGGTCAGTCAGTCCGCAGGCTCTCGCAGGAGGATGGCACGGGATTTTCCGATGTAGCTGGCGTAATCTCTAGTTGTGGATGGGCATATGACGTTCATCTGGGCCTGGCGGAATCTCTCCCTACCTCGGGATGGGCATCCCGAGGCGAGGGCAGAAACAGAAAGAGAATAATTAGCGTAGCTGCTGTTCATTAGCTATGTATTAGTGAATGCTTGGCTGAAAAGATGTGTCTTTAATCTAGATTTAAATTGGGAGAGTGTGTCTGACCCTCGAATAGTATCGGGGAGGCTATTCCAGAGTTTAGGTGCTACGTATGAGAAAGCTCTACCCCCTTTGGTGGATTTAGTTATTCTAGGTGTTATCAAAAGTCTGGAGTTTTGAGATCTTAGAGAGCGTGATGGGTTGTAGTGTGGTAGAAGCTCTGTTATGTAGGTAGGGGCTAAACCATTTAAGGCTTTATAAGTAATTAAAAGAACTTTAAAGTCAATACGATACTTAATGGGTAACCAGTGAAGGGTTGATAACATTGGGGTTATGTGATCGTATTTTCTGGACCTGGTTAGAACTCTGGCAGCTGCGTTCTGAACTAACTGTAGTTTGTTTATTGATGATGCAGGACAACCACTAAGCAGTGCATTACAGTAATCAAGTCTTGAGGTCACAAATGCATGAATGAGCTTCTCTGCATCAGCCACACATAAAATATTTCGCAATTTGGCAACATTTCTAAGGTGGAAGAAGGCTGTTTTTGTGACATTTGAGATGTGATTTTTAAATGACAGGTTGCTGTCTAATATAACGCCAAGGTCTTTAACTGTATTTGTTGGAGTAACAGTGCAGCCTTCAATTTGCAGGTCATAATCCGAAATATTCTGCTCACGTGTCTTTGGTCCGATAAGTAATATTTCTGTTTTATTAGAATTTAAAAGAAGGAAATTACAAGTCATCCAATGCTTTATATCGTCGATGCACTCTGCCAATTTGGATAGTTGGAAGGAATCATCTGGTCTTGATGAGATATATAGCTGAGTATCATCTGCATAACAGTGGAAGCTAATTCCATGTTTTCTAATAATGTTTCCAAGGGGCAGCATGTATATGGAGAATAGCAAGGGTCCTAAAACCGATCCCTGAGGTAATCCATAATTTACTTGCGTTAGATTTGATGATTCCCCATTTAAATGGACAAATTGATGTCTGTCTGATAAGTAAGATCTGAACCATTGTAGTGCCTGTCCCTGAATACCGGTATAATTGTGTAAGCGATCTAGAAGTATTTTATGGTCTACAGTATCGAACGCAGCACTAAGGTCGAGCAGGACTAGGAGTGAGATGTTACCTTTATCTGATGCTATAAGCAGGTCGTTTGTAATTTTAACGAGCGCAGTTTCAGTACTATGATGCGGTCTAAAGCCTGACTGGAATTTTTCGTGTATGTCATTATTTTGTAAGAAAGAGCACAACTGAGTGGACACTACTTTTTCTAGTATTTTAGACAGGAAAGGGAGATTTGAAATCGGTCTATAGTTTCCTAGTTCATTGGGGTCTAAGTTTGGTTTCTTGATAAGAGGCTTAATGACGGCCAGTTTAAAGGCTCCTGGGACATGGCCTAGATTAATTGACGAGTTGATAATGTTATAAATGGGCTCAATTGCAACGGGTAATAACTCTTTTAATAATTTAGTTGGTATGGGGTCTAATAAGCAAGTTGTAGGTTTAGATGTTGCAATAAGTTTAATTAAATCTTCCTGTTTTATAGGTGAAAAACACTGTAGCCTTTCTTTTGGGGCGATGGTTGGTACTAATTTATAGGACAGACTTGGAGGTTGAGATTTTACTATTTTGTCTCGTATGTTTTCGATTTTCTCTGTAAAAAAGTTCATGAAATCATTGCTACCAAGGTGCGGCGGAATACCCAGGTCAGGTGAAGTCTGTTTATTTGTTAGTTTAGCAACTGTACTAAATAAAAACCTTGGATTGTTTTTGTTAGTTTCTATGAGGTTACGGAGGTGCTCAGCCTTTGCTGCTTTTAGTGCCTTTTTATAACAGTTTGCACTCTCTTTCCACGCAATTTTAAAGACCTCTAATTGGGTTTGTTTCCATTTGCGCTCCAGTTTACGTGTTTCTCTTTTAAGGGCGCGAGTGGTGCTATTGTACCATGGTGCTGCGTTTTTCTCATTAATCTTTTTTGACTTCATAGGTGCGACAGCTTCTAATGTATTAGAGAAAATAGTGCCCAATTTGCTGGTCATGTCATCGAGCGATTCTATATTTATTGGTATGGTTATTAAAGGAGTCAGATCTGGCAAGCTCTTTGTGAAACTATCTTTAGTAGTCGAGGTAATTGTTCTACCCTGTCGATAACGAGTTAAACGGCTGATTTCTGCAGTGCGCAGTGTACATGTTATAAGATAGTGATCAGTGACATCGTCGCTTTGAGGTATAATATCTATATTGGTTAGATCGGCTCCGTGAGATATAATCAAGTCTAGTGTATGATTAAATCGATGAGTGGGTCCATTGATGTGTTGTGTTACTCCAAAAGAGTGTAATAGCTCTGTAAACGCCACTGCTAATGCATCGTTAGCACTATCTACGTGGATATTAAAGTCTCCGACAATTAGTACTTTATCAACGTTAACCAATAGGTCCGATAGGAAGTCCGCAAACTCTTTCAGAAAATCAGTGTAGGGACCAGGGGGTCTATACACTGTAGCCAACGTACAAGAAAGCAATGGTTTTTTACTGTCAATTGGAACAATTATGTTCAACGCAAGCACTTCAAATGATTTAAATTTATGCTCCGTTCTCTGAGTTACAGTAAGAAAGTCTCTAAAAATTGTTGCGACACCGCCACCTCGACCAACCGCACGTGGCTCATGCATATAACAGTAGCTTGGTGGTGTACACTCATTTAGACCGTAATAATCATTTGGTTTAAGCCAGGTTTCGGTAAGGCAAAGCATATCAAAATTGTTGTCTGTGATCATTTCATTTACAATAACTGCTTTTGAATTTAGTGATCTAATATTTAGTAGGCCGAACTTTATGAGTTTGTTTTGGTCGTTTATTACATTGTCCTCAGGTTTAATCACGATTAGATTTTTTCTCTGAGATTTGGCTATTTTGTTATTTTGTAGTATTATTCGGGGGACAGACACAGTCTCTATGCATTTGGAAGCAGTAACATTTATAACAGATGAGTGGGAGGAACACAGACTATGGTTAAAGTTTTGACTTACCGCTGGGAGACGTAGTCAAGCGGTGCGTAGCGTCTTTGAGATGTTGTCAGACAGAAGAACCGCTCCGATGCTGCTGGGGTGCAGGCCGTCAGGGCGGAAGAGCCTAGGTCGCTCCCAGAACAGATCAAAATTATCAACAAAGAGCAGCTTCTGTTCAATACACCATGACATCAACCATTTATTTAGAGCAAATAGTCTACTGAACTTTTCATTCCCTCGTCGGTAGGTAGGAAGCGGCCCTGATACGATGATCCTCGCTGTGGGCGATGCGTTGCGTACCGTCTCGATCAGACTCCTGAAGTCCCTCTTCAGGATCTCCGACTGCCTCATCCTGACGTCATTCACCCCCGCGTGCAGCACGACAGCTCCGACGTTAGCATCGTCCTTCAGGATCGCAGGTACCTGCGCAGAGACATCAAGAACACGGGCGCCAGGAAAACAATGAGTGCGCACCTTACCTTTAGTGGAGGAAGCGCGTACGTTCCGGACGATTGAGTCTCCGATGACCACAGCGTTGCATTCCGTCTCGCAGAGGGCGGCAAAGCGGTTCCTGGTCGGCATCTCGAAGACCGGTGGCGGCGGTTGGGTCATCGCTCCAGTCCTGGCTCGCGCCTTTCGCCGTGGTTGTGCCGGTGCAGGAGTGAAGTTCATTTGGGCTGACCGTGTTCTCGAAGCCTGGGCTCTGTGCAGAGAAACACGCGGAGTAGAAGTGGAAGGAGTATTAAAATCGCGATGAAAACTTACCGCGGATTTGCGAGCGTCGGCTCTGGATGTTTCCAGCGCCGTTTTTCGTTCTCGCAGCCGTGACTGCTTCTCTAGTAGATCCTGGATCTGCTTCTCCACAGCCTCCAGTTCCGACTGAAGTGCGATCGTTTCCTCATCTGCACACAGAGGTACAGACACATCTGAAACATTAGCCATCAGTGATTTAATAATGAGAACAGTGTGTTAAGCAGTAAGCAGGCAGGCTGGGAATGCTAACAGCCTGAGGCTAATAGCGAGTGATCCGATAAAAATAAATTATCTGTGCGTTTAAATACGATTTTGGTATGGGATATATTTAAGGATATGTTTTACCCTCGGAGGATAACAATTTAAAACACAAGTCTTAAGATATAACAAGAATAAACGATGTATTAAGAATAAATTTGAAAGAGCTCCGACTCAAACCACGCGCTCTCAGCAAACAGGAAGTGACGTGAAGGAAGCAAACAGGAGTTAAGATATGTGATCATAGGTGATAAAATTAATGCAGGCGAATTATAGAAGGATTTGTTATTTATTTAAATGTGTCACATTCCCTTTTGCATAGCTTCCTGTTTCATGGCGAAACATCAAACTGTGTCAGGCCGCCACGGACATGCCCCTCAAAGAAAAGTTAGGTTCTTGCAATGTATCGTCACAAAGGTCTGAAGATCATACTGGCCAAATATGATGCTGACTTGTTTGAATCTGTATGAGGAGTAAATCACAGTTTAAAACATGCTACTTCCTGTTTCCTGCAGGTGGCGCTATAACTGTATCTGAATATTACCATGTAGATGTCTTCAGGCCAGGTCTCTTATCAAACATGTGAAGTTTGGGGCTGGTCAGACATTGTGTACCTGAGTTACTATAGGTTCCTGTTTCATGGCCAAACATCAAACTTTATCAGGCCGCCACGACACACCCCTCAGAGAAAAGTTAGGATCTTTCAATGTATCTTCACAAAGGTCTGAAGATCATACTGGCTGTACTCTTCAAATATGATGCTGATCTGTTCAAATCTCGATGAGGAGTTAATCACAGTTTAAAACATATCACTTCCTGTTTCCTGCAGGTGGCGCTATAACTGTATCTGAAAATTACCATGTAGATGTCTTGAGGCCAGGACTTTTATCAAATCCAGGCCAGGACTTTTATACATGTGATGTCTGGGTGAAGTCTGGGGCCTGTTGGACATTGTAGGCCTGAGTTACAACAACTTCCTGTTCGTGGCGAAACGCCAAACTTTGGCAGGCCGCCAGGGTCACGATCCCCCACGAAAAGTCAAGATCCCCGCAATTTAGCTTCGCAAAGGCCTTAAGATGAGAATGACATGAAGATGATGTTGATCGGATTAAAACTCTAGGAGGAGTTTGTTAAAGTACGACGCCTGGAAATTGCAAAAATTTACCAAATTGCACAGGAAATTAAAAATAACGGACTTCCTGTTGGGTTTAGAGATATGCTCCAAGAGACTTTTCTTAATGATTCGGGGTGTTCTGTGAGCCCACCAAATTTGGTGCATGTATGTTTTGCGTAGCGGTCTGGGCAGTTCTAGGTGGCGCTAGCAAGCCATTTTGCCACGCCTAATTTTAAAACCCTTATCACACGTAAATTTTCGCCACGTCTGATGCGTGTGCAAGTTATTGTGAGTTTTTGAGCATGTTTAGGCCTTCAAATTAGCGATCAAAGAGGGAGAAGAACACAGAAACAATAGGGCTCTGCACTGCGGTGCAAGCCGGTGGCTTGCTCCTTCGTGCTCGGGCCCTAATTATACAATTTCGATAAAAATGTCATAATCAACAGTCTTGTTTCATACACCATAATGGACATTATCAGCTCAGTTGTTTCCACCCATCTGAACACTTTCTGTATTCATTTAACCCAACGGGTTTTGAAGTGACTTCAAAAAACGTTTAAAAATAGTTTTTACATTATTGTATAATTACACACACTAAAACCACAAAAATGGAAGAGAACATAATTTTAAAGCAATACTAAATTTATTATTCTTCCTTGGTCATTGCAACATAATCAAATAAAACTTTTTAACCAATCATCTAAACATTCTAGTTCTAGAAATATTATATGCATAACAGTAATCAAGTTATAGTCAAACTCAGCAGCTCTTGCTAATACAATAAGTTTATATATCATTTTAATGAAAACAACAGAGGGGCAGTCGGTTCGTGTAAACAGGCTTAAAATGAGTTTCAGTGATATCAGCACCTGCCGGATGACAGTCCACGTGATATACATCAGCAGTTACTGACAGATCGTTCTGCTGATCATTCACATCTATATGTGAAGAGTCTGTTGCGTTTAAAGCTCGGCTTTAAAACGCGCACGAGTCAATGCGCGTGATCTCCGACAATAAAGAAACATAAAGGCAGTCACATTCATTCACATCACACAGAGCGTGTCATTTTCTGTTCGCTGGTTTTGAGCTTTTCTTGTTATATTCATTAGTTTTAGCCTTTTTTATGGCGGGCTTAAGAGATCACCCTTTGATAACAGCTAGAGTGGGATGCAGAGCAAGTGTGAGCGCGAGTGTATGGAGGACTAAACCTGCAAAAATTATAAATAAATAAATGTATAAATAAATAAATATATAAACGAATAAATGTAATAATATGAAAATAAATAAAGGAATGAATGGTTTGATAAAACAAAATAATTCGTTTTAGCTATTATTGATCTTAGCTTTAACTTTTTTTTCATTTTTTAAATTGATTTATTATTTTTTGTGTCCATTTTTTTATTATTTTTATTATTATTATTATTTTATTTTTAGATTATTTTATTTATCATTTCCTTTTATTTTTTACATTTATTCATTTATACGTTTATTTATTTTTATATTTATTTATTTCCACTTTTATTTATTTATTCTTGAATTTATTCTTACTTTTCTGTGTCTGGTATGATAATTAGATGGGTTGGTCTTGCCTACTATTGGTTCAGCGTAGATTGAAGCGTTTGATCGATTACTCTTGACTTGTTTTGGACTAACGTCACGTCACTCACTGATCGTTTGCTTCGTGTATAACGTTAAGTAACTATGGCGGGCGCACAATTAGCTAGAGAGTTACAGCATTTAGCCAATGAAGTCGATAACCATGCATCAAATGACTATGTGTCATTTAGATTAGGTGCACTTATTGATGTTTTATTACAGATTGACGGCGAGATAAATGACAAAGTTCTTCCTCGGTTGTTAGCCTCTTTGCAGCACATTCAAAGTCTGTGCGAGTCAGAGGGTGCTATGGTGGTGTTACAGTTCAACTGGTGAAAATCATAAAGCACAAAATGTAATAAGGTTTAACTACACAGATGAGCTTGTAAACCGAAGTCGCAAGCTAACGCTTTGTCAAAGTGATAGTTATAAGCAGCCTTTCGGTTAGAAAAAGCGTAAAGATTTAATGTAACATGATGTAACATAATGTAAATGAATTGAGACATAGTGAACTTAAGTCACAAGTTAACACGGTAGTAATGAGCATCGTTCTTTCACTACAGGGGCCATCAAATGGAAACCATTCCTTCTAAAAAGACGTGGTTACTAAACGGTACTCGTAAACTACATTCCATAAGAGATAAATAACACAGAGGTCACAAGTTAAAACGGGCATATTCCCTTGATTCATCCAGCTGCATATTGTTGTGTGACATCTTGATATTATTGCAAAGATCCGCAGCAGCTAGCATTGCGAAATAGCTTAGTGTGATTGTTACCGTAGTGACACGCTGCCTCACTTTATTGTATGGGTACGAATCCCGTGTCAAATCGCTTTATTTATTTTTTCACCTCGCTTCAGCCGTTACGGGCGATCATACCAATAATTTGCAATCTTAACAAGAATGTCAAAATCATGTAACAAGAAAGTCTGTGTTTATTAGACATCTTAATATCAAGTCGTCTTGTGCTTTCAGAATCGACGAATCTGCTGAGGTCGTTCATGCACCTCTTTGGCAGAGGACCTGTAACCGGAACTTGGTCACCACCTTAGCACCCCCTGACTCGCACAGATTTTGAAGAACTTTGTCATTTATCTCGCCGTCAATCTGTAATAAATCATCAATAAGTGCACCTAATCTAAATGACACACAGTCATTTGATGCATGGTTATCGACTTCATTGGCTAAATGCTGTAACTCTCTAGCTAATTGTGCGCCCGCCATAGTTACTTAACGTTATACACGAAGCAAACGATCAGTGAGTGACGTGACGTTAGTCCAAAACAAGTCAAGAGTAATCGATCAAACGCTTCAATCTACGCTGAACCAATAGTAGGCAAGACCAACCCATCTAATTATCATACAAGACACAGAAAAGTAAGAATAAATACAAGAATAAATAAATAAAAGTGGAAATAAATACATGCGATAATAAATAAATAAACGTATAAATAAATGTAAAAATAAAAGGAAATGATAAATAAAATAATCTAAAAATAAAAAATAATAATAATTAAAAATAATTAAAAAATGGACACAAAAAATAAAAAATGGACACAAAAAATAAAAAATCAATTTAAAAAATGAAAAGAAAAGTTAAAGCTAAGATCAATAATAGCTAAAACGAATTATTTTGTTTTATCAAACCATTCATTCCTTTATTTATTTTCATATTATTACATTTATTCGTTTATATATTTATTTATTTATATATATATATATTTATTTATTTATAATTTTTGCAGGTTTAGTCCTCCATACGAGTGAGGCCAGATATTTCGGCCTATTTTTTTCATTCGGCCGACACCGATAATGTCATTTTTGGCCGAAAATTTTCGGCAGCCGAAATTTCCATGCATCACTAATTATGGGATGGGACTCTTTATCTTTCTGTATCGTCAATGTTTGAAGATGTTTGATTAAAGAAAACGCACAAAACAGGCCACAGAGAAAGCAGCTTTATTTGACCCCCAATACATTACACAGCTATGTGGAGTGTACAAATAAAAAAAGTGTGTGAGAAAGAGCGAGAATGATGCATAGCCCTTGTTTTCCCTAAGCTGTATTTCTAGTTCAGGAGTCGGCAACCTTTGCGACCAAAAGAGCCATTTTGGGCCCTCTCCCACCAAATAATATTTGTCTGGAGCCGCAAAATATATGTAACCTTTAAATTCCTATAACACAGGTTGTTATGCATGTAAGGTAGTAGTTACCCAGTTGCACCACTATGTGTCAATATAGTGCGATTTTTATTATATTTAGATGTTAGCAATTTATAAATTTTTGTCCCTGGCAAGAAGTGGGAGTGTTGCTTGGCAATAGGAGAGTAGCGTGGAGGTATTGCACACGCTGCTTTAGTTATACGTCAGCTTTTTTCTGTGAATTTTTGTTTTTGCAGCATTTGATGAACAGCCACAAGAGACCGCCTCTCCGCATACGGACATCATGCGTAAAAATTATGAGAAGCACGCTAGCCAGACAGGATTTAAACTATGCCGGCTTAAGACCTAAAAGTTTGGTTTAAAGACGAAAAACGTACCAAGCAGAATTTTTTCTCACCATTCCATTTCTAACACAGGCATACAGTGTTCGGTGCTGTCTCACATCTGTCAAACAGAAATACAGAGAGCAGCGGTTTTATGTTTTTTCTGTCATCTCCGGTCTCACTCATATGCACATTGCTTGCACTTATTTCGTCTATTCAAATAAAATATCTGGAAAAGAATCATCAGGGTGTATGGCTGGGTAAATGTGTATGCTTTTTCAGATATTTCTTGAAGAAATCAGGACAGAAGTGGTCAAAAGTAGACAAAATAGACGGATTAAAGCAGCAGGTGTAAACGGGTATGTGCCTCTTTCATCCACTTGTGATCTGAACGACCAAAACGCATCTTAATATCTGGCATAAACAGGGCCTTATAAAGACTGCAGGGAACCGCAGCAGGGGGACAGAAGAGCCACATGTGGCTCGAGAGCCATGGGTTGCCGACCCCTGTTCTAGTTGAATGGAAGGGAAAAGCCCGGATGACCTTTGATCCCAAAGTTTAGAGAGGACTGTGAGATGCGTTCCAGCTGAACTGTGTGAGACTGTGGCAGTAAATCAGAGACTCTCACTTACCACTGCAGATCTTAAGCCAAACCCGGCCCTTCCATGACCTTGCTGTTTTGTTGTAGCACTCTGTGTGCGTGTGCGTGTGCGTGTGTGTGTGTGTGTGTGTGTGTGTGTGTGTGTGTTCAAACATTGAAACATACACCTTAAGGTTTTAAAAGATTTGTAAGATCATGAGAAACATTTTCGTCATGTGATGTACAATAATAAGGTGACTATGAGAATTATGTTGTGATTAAAATATCGAAAACAAAAAAGAAAAACAGGTTTATTTTAGTATCTTCAGTGTAGTCACCTTTTGCCTAGAATTTGTAGAAATGTTTTCTTGCCATTTTATCAAGAAGCTTCTTGGCGTTTCACCCTGAGATGCTTTTTAAAGGTACCGTTCCCTGTGATGCCAATTTTCAAACTTTAGTTAGTGTGTAATGTTGCTGTTAGAGCATAAATAATATCTGCAAAATTATAAAGCTCAAAGTTCAATGCCAAGTGAGATATTGTCTTTAACAGAATTCGCTTTTCAAGGACTACAGAGAACGGCTGGAATCGGACTACAGGCCTTTACTTTCCAAAGGAATACGCCAAAAAAGGGGCGAGGCCTTTCTTAGAGAAGAGGAAGAGCCACTGGAGTAGTGTTTGGTTATCAGAGATTGTAAACATTTGACTGAGCTGCGCAATTAATTACTTTCACTTTCATCACAGTCCTACAGCTGGTTATACGAATTCCGCTACACACATTCTAAGATAACCAACGGTCAAATAACAGCTTCCATGACTTTAACATTGGCTGTGAAAGCTGTTCTGTGTAATACACTGATATTGTGTGGAGTTGGTTTTTATATGTTAGTGGGGACCTAAACCTGAATGCGCACCAACTCATGGGGACCCGTGTCACTGTGGGGACCAAAATTGAGGTCCCCACGGGCACAAAAGCTTATAAATTGTACAGAACTATAATTTTTAAAAATCCAATAATGCAATTTTTTTTCTACGATCTTTAGGGTTGGGGGTAGGGGATAAAATATACAGTTTGTACAGTACACAACTCATTATGCCTATGGACTGTCCCCACGGAGATAATAAAACATACGTGTGCGTGCGCACAAACACTTCTATGAAACGTCCTTTGAAGTCCTGCTTGCAAATGTCTCCTAGTCAATCTGCTTGTTTTATTATCCAACTTAGGTCCAATATAAAAAGGCAAAACTAACGCAGCCAAAGAACGGCACCTTTTTTAAACAAAAATAGATTTCCCATTCTGTGCTCTTACTGGCTGATTTTAAAGACATTTTTATCAAACAAAAGTTTGTAATGAACTGAACCACTTACCAGCCACAAAATGTGTCGTCACAACCATAACACCCTAATATAGTGACAACCAGTATGTTGACATGGACGCTACTCCAATGCTGTTTCTCACTGTCTTCCATCCTGAGTCTGTCAAACATAAATGTAGTAAGACTCTAACATTATGTTTTTTTATCTTCTACCTGCAGAGAGCTTCCAGATGACCCGACGGTCCAGTGGAGCACTGCTCTGATCTCCTCTCTGATCCTCAAACATATAAAAAACTACACCATCAGCCTGGTAGGAAACCTCTAAATTGTTTATGTACAAAAGGGACATTTAGGATTCACCCCATGTGATGTATTCCTGTGACCTAAACCTTCAGGAATTTCTCTAGAACTCCTTCGCAGGTTGAAAGACCTGTCAAAACAGTCCGACATGACATTGGTACATAGTTTTGCAGTTAAGGCCAATGAGAGACCATTTTTAAATCTACAAAAGTGCACAAACCACTCGTTAATAATTAATCGAGTATAAAACCACATTTAGCCACAGACAGATAGAGGAGCACAGGGTTGCAGAAGATGCGTTTACATGTCAGTCTAATTCAATTCTTTAATTCAAGTCTTTCAAAGCCAAATCTACTCAAGTCTCAAGTCATTTTGAGAGTCTGAGTAGAAGACTCAAGTATCCATCTCTGGGTTGTAAGATGAACATTAGGGATGGTCAAAAAATAAATATACAATAATTCTCAGGAGAGGTTGAAAGTGAGTGTTTCACTGACAGTTAGTTTTTACTTATCTCCAAATAAAAATGTAGAAATATGTCTTGGAGTCTTTATATATACACAACAGTACAATCTGAATAGAAGGTCCTCAAGTACAATTTTGTATAAGGTAAACTTTCAGTTTTAACTTCATCAAAACATTTTCTTGACAATCATGAAAGCATGTAACTTTCTCATAAGGTTGCCTTAGTGAGACCATATCTGAATGATTAATTTACTCAGACCAACCTGTCATTGGCCCTCTCTATTTAGCCATAATTACACATGCCGTAATGTCCCATAATACCGCTGAACCCAGCTAAAGCAGACTCATGTGGTTCCCCAGGGCCATTGTTGGCAAGCCCAAATAGAGATATTTATCAGCCCACACTAAGGGCTTCCAGAAAATATCCCAAAAAGAATTTGAAATCAAGATTAGAACTAACTTTGTTCTCTTTCACCTTGTGTTTTTTTCTGACATATACTGTTTAATGTTCTTCTCACTGTCTCTCCCGCACATGCCATTAAAATTCATAGGAGAGCCAAGCAAAGAAGACTAGCATAACCAAGCCAAATAAAAATATTCAATCTCATGCAACGTAGCTTGCTTTACCTCTATTGTTTCAATGTTCTTATCAACTATTATCAATATATGTATGATCAAAGAGCAGTCACTTTCCCTTCACCCCGACGGCCAGACTGCACACAAGTCTGACTTCAACCACAACATCACTAATACATACTAAAGCCAATGGATCTGCACAGTTTCACTACACCCTTAATTTTATGTTAGATTTTTTTTATTTTATGTTAAAAGCCAGGCAGTGGTGGCCATGGAAATACTGATATTATGATATTAAATTACACTTTAATTTGACTTTGGCTTTCAAATGACTGGGAGAAAAGAGGTAGCCATCTTGTATGCGTCACCGTTCTCTCACAACCTTCAACCACATATGCGTCAACACCTTGAACACAATCCGGTCAAATGCGTTTTCGACTACCTTTCGAAGTGGTCGAAAGTGGACATGCTCACAATGTTCCACACCCTGTTTACACCTGTTTTTACCGTCATCCACTTTTGCTCCTATTGACCAAAACACAAAGAGCAGGGCTACAAAGAGAGAGGGATTATGGGATGATTTGTGGACAAATATGCTCTTTTGGTTTATACAGATGTGAATTTATTATGTGAGATGTGTTTGTGGGAAAGAGTAAATTTAGATTTAAAGATTAAAAGCTGCAGTCTGTAACTTTTGCCTCTCTATCGCCATCTCTGTTTAATCCACAAAACATCCGTTTTTAATCATTTTTTACATTTTCTCAATTTCTTTGTGTGCAGTCAGTTTAAATGTGTTATTTTGTAAAACAGAAGTTTATTTTAGCCTTTTTATCTCAATTCAATTATTATTTGTTGAAAAGGATTAAAGGAATAGTTCACCTTCAAACTGAAAATTGTGTCATCATTTACACCCTGAGAGTTTCTTTCTTCTGTGAAACACAAAAGAAAATATTTTGAAAAATGTTGGTAACCAAATATCGTTGATCCCCATTGACTTTTATTGTATGGACACAAAACCAATGGCCGTCAATGGGGACCAATGATTTTCTGTTACCAATATTCTTCAGAATATCTTCTTTTGTGTTCTGCTGAAGAAAGGAAGTCATACAGGTTTGAAATTATAAAAGGGCGTGTAAATAATGACAGAATTTTCATTTTAAGATGAACTGTTCTTTTAATTACATTGATTCTTTTTAAATTGCAAGGATTTTTCCCCCCAGTTTAATAAAGTTCATTGAATGTTTTCATTGTCGAGTGATCAAAGTGTTCAAGCATGTTTTTCCATTGGTCTCCTTATAGACAAATAAGTCTCTCTCTTTTAATCTTTCTCTGTGCTGTTCACAATGTTTGGAGTTCCTCTTCAATGATATGCTGATGTGCTCCTCTAAGCTGACTCATTCACCTCATTATCTTTGGCAACAATCTACATACCTGCTACAACATATTATTTTGTCAACCATATTTTCCTCCACCCTTGGCACTTTTGAGCTGCAGCAGTTTATAAAACCACCCGTTTCCAAAGACAAAATCTCTCATCTGGTGATATGAGAGTTAGATGTTTCCGCAAAGTCCTGGCAATACCCGTCACCATCTAAACTGCTGAGTCCTCAAATGACTAGTTCTGTTCTTTAGTTTGTATATTGTCTTTTTTTCAACCTTTTCACCCTGTTCTTCAGTGGGTAGGAACTAGAAAGAGTGTAGGGAGAAAAGACAAACACAAATTCAAATTTTTGCATTCTAGATTCTGTTCTGTGGGATACATTAAACAAAATTTAGTAAACATAGTCATGATTAAAGGGATAGTTCACGCAAAATAAAAATTCTGGGCCCGGTTGCATAAAGCACCTTAAGTGTAATTTTCCCTTAAGTGTGTCCTTAAGTATACCTTAAGTTTTACTTACATAAAGTTATTCTCCTATTGTCTTTGGTAAAGGAAAATCACCCCTTAAGTGTCATACTTAAGGGAAAAACTTAAGGTGCTTTATGCAACCGGGCCCTGTCATTTATTCGCATTTAACTCTCCTGTTATGTTTGGGGTCAAATTGACCCCAAAGCTACTTTTACATTTTTTTTAATATGCTAAATATATATTTAAAACTTGATTCTTTCTGACTTTTTCTAATTTCATTCAAATAATTCATAGACATGTTCATCTTATGTTACAGAGTTTTCAGAATGTGTGTACAAATTTTAACCTTATCGTTGATGTTTGGGGTCATTTTGACACTTTGGTTGACTATCCCCGTGGGGACAGTCCATAGGCGTAATGTTTTTTATACTGTACAAACTGTATATTCTATCCCCTAACCCTATCCCTAAACCTAAAGATCATAGAACACTTTTTGCATTTTTAGATTTGTAAAAAATATTGTTCTGTACAATTTATAAGCTTTTTTGCCCATGGGGACCTCAATTTTGGTCCCCACGGTGACACGAGTCCCCATGTGTTGGTGTGCATTCAGGTTTAGGTCCCCACCGGGATATACAAACATGAACACACACACACAGTAGCAAAAAAAGTACTAACTATTGTGAAATTGTATTTAGTGTTCAGTTTACATTTACAATTTTGCATTTTGGTGGATCTTTTTATTCAAAATGACTGGCAGTGAACAGGGTATACTGCAGTGTATGGGACCCATGACCGATGCATCTATCAACTGAGTAACAGGAAAACTTTTGAAGCTGTTGAATGTTGTTTTTTGTGTGTGTATATCTATACATACAGTATGTATATCCTATATACAGAAGTGTGTCTGTAGCTCAGTTGGTAATGCATTAGCAGTGCAAATGTCATTGGTTCAAAAGCCAGGGAACACGTACTGTGTATGAAAAAATGTATACTGTAGATACAGTAAAAACAATTTAATAGCTCAAATGCATTTACCCTTTGAAAAAAACAAATGTAATAAATGTTAATATTATGCTAAATATTCTATAAATTCATGTGGTGCAAAATGCTGTTTTTCTAGGTAAACAAAACAAGTTAAATGTAGAAAAAAATTATATAAATATTAAGAAATTATGAAAAAGCTGTGTTTTTTCTTAATACTTTTAAAATATTAAGTAGGTTAATTGTAAGTAAATAAATAACAAAACATAAAACTTTATTTTTAAGCAATTTTGTATATATTGAAGTGTTTGGTGTCAAAATGACCCCACACATTAAAAGTGTTGCTAAAAATATAGAATAATAGGAGGGTTAAGTTGTTCCAAACCTGTATACATTTCTTTGTTTGGTTGAACACAAAGAAAGATATTTGGAAGAATGTTAGCAACTGAGATTTCTGGGGCATCATTGACTACCATAGTAGGAAAAATAATTATATATTTTTTGTTCTGTTTAACACAAAAGGAAAGCAAAAAGTTCTGGGGGACCTTTGACTACCGTTTTAATTTTTCTATAGGGTAGTCAATGATGTCCCAGAAATGTCAGATGCTAACATTCTTCCAAATATCTTTCTTTGCATTCAACCAAACAAAGAAATGGGTTTAGAGAGTGAGAAATTCATGAAGAATTGCGTGTTCATTTTTGGGTTAACTATCCCTTTAAAGGCCTTTGTTGGTGTAACTAACTGCCTGAAACCCATTTTTACCATTTTTAAACAAATACTGTATATGAAATGCTATTCTTCTTATTGTACTAAATTGTTGTAGAATGGCTGAGACATTGTGTACCTAGTTATTTATAGCTACTTGATAACTTCAGAGGCCTCATGTGGTCTCATGTTGACTGTGTATTTATCTACCTCTGGTTTATGGTGTGTGTCCGCAGGTCCTAACATTTGATGGAAGAGGTGTAAGTGGACATGCCAATCATACTGTCATCTACAAGGCCCTCAGGTACCTGCATAATGATGTCATATATTGCAGAAATGAACTTGTCAACAACAGGATGCTAATAGATTTATGTTTTAAAGGGATATTTCACAGGCAAATCAAAATTGTGCGCTATTAACGTTGATGTCTAGCTTCCGTTATCCCTCGAATGCGCGTGAACCTGAGGCTTGTTTTTCCTGCAAATAACGCAGACATGTCGTAAGTTCCATTGACGAACGCGCCAGTTTTCGTTTTACTCCAGGATCCCATCTCCTCTGCGTGGGAGCTTTCGTCACCGTCATTTGCTGGAAAAACAGGCCTCTGGTTCACGCGCATTTGAGGGATAACGGAAGCTAGACATCAACGTTAAAAGCGCTGTCAGTATGGATATTTCTCCAAAACAAACGCAAGCGAGTCGCTTCAGAAGACCTTTGTTAAGACCATGGAGCCAGGTCGAGCTGTTCTTTGATCGATGGATGCACTTTTTGGAGCTTCAAAAAGTCGACACCCATTCACTCCCATTCTACAGCTTGGAAGTAAAATGATACGTGGTATTATAACTCTGACTGCATTATTCTTCAAGAAGAAAGTCATATTCAGACATTTTGATTTGCCTGTGAAATATCCCTTTAAAGGGATAGTTCGCCCAATGAAAATTTTGTCAGAGATTACTCACCTTCAAGTTGTCCCAAACCTGTATAACTTTCTTTGTTCTTCTGTTGAACACAAAATGAGATATTTTGAAGAATTTAGGAAAACAAACCGTTTTCTGGCACCTTTGACTACCATTTTAATATTTTCTACTATGGTATACAATGGTGCCTCAGAAATAGTTGCCAACATTTTCCTAAATATCTTTCTTTGTGTTTAACAGAACAAAGAAATTAGGTTCGGAACAACTTGAGGTTGAGTAATTCATGACAGAAATTTTTGTCATGTTCACCATTTTTGGGTGAACCATCCCTTTAATAGGTTTGCCCCATATAAACCATTAGTTATAATAGCTAATGGTAGCATAACAATACAAGGCTTTATGAAGGTAGGCCTGCTTTTGCTTTTATACTGTTGTGATCTTACTTTTAAACAATACTTACTGTATCATTTGTGTTACTGAGGGGATAGATAAAAAGGGAAATGGCTTCAATATCCTGAATTGAAACAGGATGTTTGTTGTGTTTTGGATGGTGGTCTCCAATCTGGGTCAACCAAGTTGAACATGATTTTGCTGGTAAACAACTTGGCTATATTGGTAAAACCTGTCAGAGCAGGAAATTCATAGTCAAATTCAAACAAGTTTAGACAACGTAACACATTTCTTGCTGAGTCGGCATCACTGTATGTGGTAATGTATTTCTGTGTTGTTGCTTAACTCATGCAGTTGTTTACCTCTCTTACCTCCGCCTTTTATAATATAAAGGCACAAACTTCTGACTGGGTTTTAATTCAAACGATTAATTCAGTCAAAGAAAAGTACTTCCTGATGATCTTATTTGCTAGCATAGCATTTACAGAGCAAAGACATATGCTATAACGGTACATGTAAAAATTAAGAACCTTAAGTTAACCTTAAGCACATTTGTCCATTTTTACACCGAATCTAGACCAACGTTAACATAAGCAAGTAAGACATTCAGATACAGTATACATACTCTTTTAAACAAACCACACAAATTATATTTTTACATCACAGAACACTTCTAGATGTACCACTGCTACACAACACTTACTCACATTACACAGACCAAAACACAAAATCATTTTAGGAGGGAAAACCCAGCCTTGGGTCAGAAATTTTGTTGTTCAAGTCAAATTCAACATCAAGTCCACCGAGTGTGAGGCTATAGGAATGTTTACTATTTCTTTAGAAAGCTTCAAAGTTTAATTTCAATCAATACTAATGATGGAGACATGCAAACAACGGCTGATAATGACGGCTATGTTTGGGTATTGAGAAATGCTTGGTTGTAAGAAACTGAGCCAGTCTTGAACATCTGTATTTTAATGCAATGATGTTTTAAGCTGTAAAACATTTAACTAAATTTAATAAATAAGCCAATTCATATTTCACTTTTCATATTTTTTGTGGTATTGAAATAATCTGTATGGGCTCATAAATGTGCAGAATTTCATCAAAACTTGCTTTAAATTGAATATTAACATGCAGGTTTGTGTAAGAATTGGGTTTAGGGGCCAGGCTTGGAGTATTGTAAATAACTTTATCTTGTTATTAAAACAAGAGAGAGAGGGAGGCAGACAGTGTTTGTTAAATTGGCGATGGGACTGGGTCATCTCAGGCTGAGCTGGGCCTGCACAGGTGGTGTGACCGGGAGAGCCAGGACATGATAGAGAATTCCAGGAACTGGATATGGATTTAGAGTTCTAATCTGAGAAAAACCCCAGACCTCAGGATGTGTGTGTGTGTTTAAAAGACAGACAATTTAGCAGAAAGAGAGCAAAACCCAAGACAAATAAAACTTTGTTATGTAAAAATCACTATCATAATTTAGGTTTATTGACCAAGAAGGATATTTCTTGCTAGAAATTTGCCTTGTAGTTTGCTTAAAAACTATTATTAATGTGCCATATTTTTGGTTATTTATGAAATAACATATAATACACAGTTCATGCATAAAGTAATTAAGGGTGTCACAATATACCAGCATTGACAGTAAACATGATATTAAAAACTGTGATTATCGATAGCATGCTAGTTCTACACATATCGTAAACCCTAAAATGTATCACTAGTTTAAAGTTTTGCCTCAAGAGCCACAATGGTTACAAACTCTCTCTGCCTCCCTACGTTCATAATGAGTGTAATTCATTGACCAAAAAAAAGAGAACACAAAATTAACTAAATCAAAGATGAATTTGACTGCATCATTTATTTCTTTAAAAATGTTTCTTTTTAATATTACTGATAATATTGTAACTGTGAATCATTTTGGACACTGGAAAACTGTAGTGAAAATCTTATATTGTGACAGCCCTAATAACACAATACAGTAAACAAACAGATCTGTAATGCTGTACACTCAAGAATGCCGTTGTAAGGCAAATGGAATCAAGTGTTTGCGGTTCATTTTTGCATTTTTTGTTAATTATTAGCTCATGTGACTAATAAGAATGTTACATTCATCATACTTTGTTCTTTCCTTTATGTCTTTGGCAACAGTCATCTGGCTTCTTCTGGAAGACTACCTTTAGGTAAATCTCATTACATTATGTTAAATATTAATTCAATGATCATCTGATTGGACATCTCTTTGGTAGCATCAATAATGTGTTTTCTAGGCCAAATGCGCCACCTACTGGTTTGCTTAATGACGTGCATCAACGTGAACGCCTAAGATTTTGTATCTCAATTATGCACGTGCAAGTTGTTTTGGTATTGTATGGTTCCAAACAGGAACCATTATTATACCATTTATTATACAGACACAACTGCACTTAAGAGGACAGCGCCCCCAGGCGAGACCTGTTTTTATGGGCTTAGAGGCACATTAGGGATGGTGGTTTAAGAACACTTACAGAGATCACATCTCCATGTGTGTGAAAGCATGCACAATATGACAAAACCCCACCTAACTAATTACAAACTGTGAACTGTAGTGCTTGTGTTATCTAAGTGGCTCTCTTTGTTAACACATTCTTTATTAAGTCTGACAAAAAAAACTTAAAGGGGTCATATGGCGCGAATACGTGTTTTTCTGTGTCTTTGGTGTGTTATAAGTTGCCCATGCATGTATTAGACACGTAAAAATGCAAAAATTAAAGTGTCGGAACAAAAGATGCATTCTATCTAAAAGCGAATGCTCACGCAGACCTGCCTGAAACGCCTCGTATAACCACACCCCCACAAATCTACATCAGTGGTTTGATTTGATTAAGACCGCCCAAATGTATACGCAAGTAAGGTGGGCGTACCTGTCAGTACAATTGCTTTGGAACCTGATGTTCCAAATATGGTAAGAGACACATTTCTGTCATACGCTTGCAGTATTCGACCAATCACTACGCACTGGTTAACTGGTCAATCATAGCACACCTCGCTTTTCAGAGCGATGAGCTTTGTAAAAAATCAAAGCAAAGAGCAAAAGAGGGCAAAGAGGAGATACAAACATGCACGGTATGTGGAAAATACAGCGTTTTAGAACCTTAAATCGTGTAAACACATTTCATTACATCTAAAACAAACGATAATATTCGTTTTAGCCGTGTCATATGACCCCTTTAACATGACATTGTTATCCAGAACTGTGGTACAGGAATGTGGAAATTGTGCATCTCGTTGTCATTCGTACTAAACAGGTTAGCCCCAGGTTAATCCGGTGTTTTCCCATCTGTTTCTAGATCTTGTTTTACATAACACAGTTGCTAAATCTCCAGACAAGCTCTTTCTTAAATTTTTTCTTTCTTTTCTTTTCTTTCTTTCTTTAAATAATGTTCCCTTTGTTCTTTGTTCAGATTATTAGTCCCTTTGGATTAAATAGTATTAAAAAATCTTTTCGTTTTTTAATTAAATATATGTCCAAATCTTAAATAAAAAACTACAGAAGTATTCAAATGTACTGTATCAGGTTTTTATGTAAACAAATTGATTGTAGTACTACAACCAGTCTCACAGATTTTATTATTTAAGTCATAAATTGTATTATTTCTTTTTCATTGCAAGTATTGTCGAAATCGACTTGCCATGAACTTTTATCTTTCTAACCCACAGGTTGCCAGGTCTTTTCTCTTCACACCATCAGCCTCCTCAGGAAGTACCTGTCAGTCTTCGAGCTGCCAGTCAGCTGGCTCCTCCCCTCTGATTTGTGCTGCATCATTGGATGGGAGGAGTATAAACGTGCCAAGGTGAGTGCTTTTAAAGAAAACAGATCAAATTAGATAGAATTAGCCTAACTCTAAATTGAGAATTAAAACTAGAAACACGTTGGACGTGATCTATTATGCCTCACAACAAATCTGAAGTGTCTTTTTTGCGATCTTTGTAAAGTTATACATCATTATAGTTTATTTAATTAAATATACTGCCTTGACCAAAATTTTTGTTTTTCCCAACTATGAACATAAAGAATTTTCATTACTTTTATTAGTAAAGTACATGGTTTCTATTGAACAGTCATACATGTTGAAAAAATCTCCACTTAAAAAATGATTGTGTACTTTGAACCTTAATAAGCACAGTGCACTGTAAACATGAACTAATCCTGCTGAGAATGCTGTAAATGACGCAGTCATTCTGATCTACTAAAGCCTGAACAGGCCCTACCAGTCTGGCACCTGAACAAAAATAATACAGCTGGTGACATATTAAGCCCTGTTGTGTGTCCGTAATTTTTAGTCATTTTTATTATGAGGACAACTATTGTACATTGACCCTAATAGAAATAGCTGTATACTGTCATCTACTTAAACGTCAATTGAAAATATGGATCTGTGTTATATTCTATCTTTTTTCAATCTTCCTTCATCAGAAAGCCATGCTGTGCCATCACTCTCAGCTGCTGTGGTTCCGCCGGCTCTACATACTGTTCTCGCGCTACATGTTTATAAACACATTCCAGGCTGTCGCCGTGGAAACAAAGAATGTAAAAATGTACTAGTTTAGATAGTCTTGTTTTGCACTGTTCCTGCTCACGTGGGACTAAATTCAGGCACTGAGGTTTTAAAGTTTTATTTACTGTTTTATTTACACCTTCATACAATCTCTT
This sequence comes from Triplophysa rosa, assembly GCF_024868665.1. Classification (NCBI taxonomy): domain Eukaryota; kingdom Metazoa; phylum Chordata; class Actinopteri; order Cypriniformes; family Nemacheilidae; genus Triplophysa; species Triplophysa rosa. The sequence continues at coordinate 16,174,482 of NC_079891.1, read as the reverse complement.
TTTGTCTATAAAACATTTTTAAAAAATAGGTGGGATCAAAATAACATTTAGGACATAGTGACAGCATTGAAATGTGTTTGTCAATGATAAACTGCTGACTGAAATGATTTGATAGCTACTTTGCCAGACCGGTTCCGTCTAGTTCAACACAATAAATCCAAAACATGACTAATCCTGTATATACTTGTGCCTTGTAATATGGAGGGGATGCAAGACAAAGTTTGAGTCTAGATATTGTTTACATTTTCTGTTAGTCTTGTTACTGTACTTTGTTAAGATTTTTTGTTAAAGCACTGTTCTAAACTGATCACTAAACACTGTACCAAAACTAGTTCAGTATGGTTTCAAAACTGACTAAACGTATTTGTGAAAGAATCTGTTAAATGACACGTTTATGCCTGTTACACACCAGGAATATGAAACAAATACTGTTTGAAAAATAAAAGATGAAATGAATGTGAAATTACAAGTCTGTTTTCATACATTTATGTTATGAAACACATGACCATGATTGCTGTGCAATACATTTTCATGTTTTATTAAAAATTAGGAGTTCACATTCTAGGTCACCTGGTTGAAATGGCAGTATGAAAATCTCACAAAATAACTCAAATGAAGTATACACTGTTACAGTTATGTTAGTTTTGACATGCTCCTAATAGTTTGATGCTTCTCCATGCTTTCCTCCCAATTTTCTCCACAGAACTCCTCCACTGTTACAGTTCTCACTGTTCCAGGATCCAAACAATGGGGTGCCACACCTGTATCGCCAAACATTACAGAATACACATACACAATGTATAAAACAAAGCAAACCAACATTAAAATGCAAAGTGTATTTTAAACACCAAGGAAATGCTTCAGAGATTTAAAATAAAAAAATCAAATCTGACTTAACATTTAACTCACCAAATCCATCAGGGTTAGATCGTGGTGTATAGAAACTTTGGACACCACATGTTTTGCAGAATGTGTGCTTGGCCGTGTGGGTGTTAAATGTGTATGTGGTTAGGTTATCAGATCCCTGTGACACAAGACAGAATAATTAACTTTCTCACTGTACGATTTAGACCTTGCTGTAAAACGAATGAATTTTATAGATCTCCATATTGTATGTATTATTTTATACTTTTTAATACATACCTGCAGCAAGGTAAACTGGGATTTTGGCACTATGAAGTGTCTGTTCTGTTTCTTTGTGCAAATACTGCAACTGAGACATAAGAAATAGAAACAATGGCCATGTAATGAATCACTGAGGAAAGGGAAAGTTAAGAAAATTCACACTTCTTAAATGAGTCGGCACAGCAGACCTTTGAAAGTAATCCACGTGATCACACGTTTTGACTACAGCACTGTGAGTTTCATTCACACATACAGGAAATTGTGAAAGGGACTAATGTTTATGTCGTTGATGGTTAATAACGACCCTTACTTGCAATTGAACACGTTTAAATCTTGGGCACTGTAAACCTCAAAACGCACCGCCCCGCAGTGACAACCTCCGGTGTGTTTCACAAGATCATCGCGTTCCCTGAAAATGTATCATTTGCATACTGAGAGCACAAATACACACCTCAACAACCAACGTACGTTTTAAATAGTCATGTGATACTGTTTTTATTTTCAGATGGGCGGCGAGGTAAACCAATGTGCTTTTATTATCCGATTAAGCGTTATAGCCGCAGTGAACGTGAGGGTTACACAGCTTACCTTTCGTCTTTTGTTAAGGAAGCCATAGCACCTCTTATAAGTTTATGAGCTGTGGCGCTGTGGTTTTATTTAACCTTAAAACCAAGTCACTCGCTGTAGAACATTCTTGACTGTTGATAATGATCACCAGTGGTTGCAAAACAACTCAAACACTCTTGACTTGCTGGGTCACATGTTTCTGCCAGCTCATCTGGTTCCACCTCAGCTGTTGCAACCTGACAGTCCAGAGAGATCATAACAGAAATATAGTTAAAGGTTAAAACGTTAGTGGACATGACCCAGTCTGTGAAATCCAGGCTAAAGTCTCAAACATGGTCTCAGTCAGTATTAATGATAGCAAGGTTACATTTTCACAGAATGCTCTTTACATTATTGTTGGATGATCTTTACTTTATGTAGAAAACTGTAAATCACAAAAAAAAGACTAGCTGAGTTTTCTCAGACTGAGTTATGTTGGTGTTGAGAATATATTAAAAGTTGCTTGTTGAATAGAGAAAGATAAAAAATAATGTATCTATAAAATACCTTTTTATATAAATAAATGTATATAAATGAATAAAAACTTTTTTATTGACTTGTGTGAGCTTATTTCTTACATTCTGTATTGTTTATATTGCATAATGATGATATCTCAAGTTACAGGAACAGGAATTTTGACCAGCTGAGCTTTTGAAACTCAAATGTGTATGTACACGCACACACACACACACAAACAGTTCTGAAAAAGCATGGTAAACAAATATGATTCTGACAATCGCACTTTTGAGCTCAGTCTGGTGATGTGGCAGCTCGGGTCATACGAAGATAATTCCCAGAAAAGGCTCTACAAATGACATTTTCCCTTTATGAGAGCAATGGGGTAAAGTCTAACATTTATAACATGAGCGTAGATTCCGACAAACCCCATTATTAGGGCATGTTCAGTGTTCGACTTGAAATGCAACCACAAACAAGGCCATAGCTATCAGTCAAAAAACAAATCGAGGATTGGTCCTGATAAGCCTCAGTCAATGGATTACGTATACTTGATTCAGTAATGATTATTATATTATATCACGAAAAGCTTATTTCAAATAGAACATTATCCCTTAAAAAACTTGCTTGGATGGGTTATCTGGATAGTCTTTTAGCAGCTGATCAAGCTTACAGAAAAAAACAACAGATACCTAATTCCACTGTGATATGTTGCTCATCATAGGCAGTAACAAGTTAACCTCAATGCATACAGAGCTGGTTTATCTTGTTTCAAGTTTCATTGTGTTCATGCAGGCATGTTATCTGCCATGGCAACAAAAGAGAATTATGCAAGGTTAACACCTTATCAACCAAATACAGTACAGGATATACACAGACTATATATGATTTAAACCTTGGAAATTAATTTATATCTAGGTGTTATTTGATACCAGAGGGTACTTTATTTCTTGTGGATTCAGTAAAATGTTAAATCATAATGATCAAAATAACATACATTTATATTTGCAAGTAAACCCAAGATGTCCAGTAGTGAATGAACTGCTAAATGGTTGTGCTACAGTCAGCCTGTCCAAAGAGAATGACCTACATTGCTGCAGACAACATGTCTGAGGTCAACATGTTTTAGAGCAAGACCATTTGTGTCACACATTGCATTCTATACAGTGTTGGGTGTAACTAGTTACTAAGTAATTAGTTACTGTAATTTAATTACTTTTCCCTTGAAAAAGTAAAGTAAGGGATTACTGTTATTTTTCTGTAATTTAATTACAGTTACTTCTGATGTAATTAAACTAAATACTTTGTGTAATATGTGTGTGCAATAGTGGAATTGACATCAAAATTCAAAGTCTAACTTTAAAATCCGTGCTTTAATGTATAATTCTTACATTTGTAATACTTTGGTCAGTTAATAATACTACTTTATGTAGTTTAATATTATTTATTTGAATGAATTAAATAAGCCGTTTCATGTCTATCTTTAAATCACTTAACTAATCAAGGTTGATGTAGGATATAGAAAGTAATTAGTAATAAGTAACTAAATACTTTTTGGAGAGAGTAATTTGTACAGTAATCTAATTACACTATTGAATATGTAATTAGTAGCCTAACTAGTAATTAATTACTTTTTCAGAGTAACTTACCCAACACTGGTTCTATATAAAGTGTATTGGTTCACACAACTCTGTGAAAGTCAGTCTAAAATACAAATGATTAATTTTATAGAAACACTGCTTTACAGACATAGTGAAATTGTTTTTGTTAGCAAAACTTGTTTTTGAGACTCACTATACTGTTTGTGTTATGGCCTTAGTTTGGGACAACTTTCTTGACATGATATCTGCAGCTTTTTTTTATTGAGATTAGATTAAAAAGAATAAAATAATAAATATGTCATAAAATGTTCTAATGGTCACACACACATAGCATTAAGCAGGGCGCAGAAGTTTGGGGATTTAAAGAATTGTCAGAAAGGTATTTCATTATATTATTTATATAAGTATAACAAGAGTGTATTGCAGTTGTTGCTATAACTAAATGAATGACATAGCACCATACTGTCCCCTGACTGGCCCAGATTCCAAAGATCTGAATCACCAATAGCAAAGCCAACAAACAACTTAACCAGCCAATCACAGCCGGGAAGGTGTACCATTTTCTCGCATTTTCTAGAGACATCCATTGTTCATTTTTTTACAATTATTATAATTTAAAAAAGTGATAAAAACAAACTATCGCTATACATTACCCATACATACATTTTAATTTAAAATATATTTGAACGTTTTAGCACAAAAGGGTTGGAAATGCGAATGGTCTTGTCACGTGACGTACCCTAAACGTCACGATCCTGCGTTTGTATAAATACAGTAGCACTGGCGTTCTTCTTCAGTTTTCCACAAAGAGGAAGAGCTTTTTATTGCAGAAGAATTTTCACAGTTATCAAGCGAACTTAAAAGGTAAGAATGTTTTTCTGTTTAAATAGATTCGTTAAACTTAACTACGGTTTGAGCGTTTTGTTATATTCGGAAGGTGAATTTGGGGTTACCGTTAACGTTATATTCAATAGGTGCTAGACAGTTAAGCCGTGTTTAATCGCTTTTAAAAGTTTTAAATGTACAGGTATACAAGAATGTTACCTTATGTATGTTGATATGTTTAAGTCATCTGGTAAAGTTATTTTGTTCGCATACGAAGTGCTATTTTACCAAATGTAGTTTTGCTGAATCACAGTACTGCGTGAACAAAGAACCCGGATGTTACTGTAAAACCGCCATGTTAGAGTAAGGGTGTTGGTGTTGCGCAGTAAAAAAAGTACATCTCTTCTGTAATGGTTTTAGGATATTCCCAAAATCTTATTTTTGACCAAAAAAGCGGTTATTTAAAATACATTTAGGTAACGTATTACTCATTTGACACCGCTACAGAAGCCATTTCATTACATTTTTATCTAAACTTGTATTGTTAACACGATTGAGAAAATAAAAAGGCTATTATGTTTGAATGAAATGTCTAGATCGAACTATACCAAAAAATGAATATAAATTTTGCTTTTAGAGATTTTATGCGCATCTGGTGGTAGCAAGCTTAACTGCAACATGCCAAAATGGCGTTTGCAAGCAGGTGTTCAAAACACCCATTATTACTTCTCTAGCAAAATTTTAAATGTATATTTTGCAGTAAGTTTGTTTTTAGTTGTTTTGTTAGTGTGCATACACATGACAATTACCTCTTATGATCAAAGTCACTTACTTTTGTTTTTATTTATTGACAGATGCAGATCTTCGTCAAGACCTTGACGGGCAAAACCATCACCCTTGAGGTTGAGCCAAGCGATACCATTGAGAACGTCAAAGCCAAGATCCAGGACAAAGAGGGCATTCCCCCTGACCAGCAGAGGTTGATCTTTGCCGGCAAACAGCTGGAAGATGGCCGCACCCTGTCAGACTACAACATCCAGAAAGAGTCCACCCTTCATCTTGTGCTGCGACTCAGGGGAGGTATGCAGATCTTCGTCAAGACCCTGACTGGCAAAACCATAACCCTCGAGGTTGAGCCAAGCGACACCATTGAGAACGTCAAAGCCAAGATCCAGGACAAAGAGGGCATTCCCCCTGACCAGCAGAGGTTGATCTTTGCCGGCAAACAGCTGGAAGATGGCCGCACCCTGTCAGACTACAACATCCAGAAAGAGTCCACCCTTCATCTTGTGCTGCGACTCAGGGGAGGTATGCAGATCTTCGTCAAGACCCTGACTGGCAAAACCATAACCCTCGAGGTTGAGCCAAGCGACACCATTGAGAACGTCAAAGCCAAGATCCAGGACAAAGAGGGCATTCCCCCTGACCAGCAGAGGTTGATCTTTGCCGGCAAACAGCTGGAAGATGGCCGCACCCTGTCAGACTACAACATCCAGAAAGAGTCCACCCTTCATCTTGTGCTGCGACTCAGGGGAGGTATGCAGATCTTCGTCAAGACCCTGACTGGCAAAACCATAACCCTCGAGGTTGAGCCAAGCGACACCATTGAGAACGTCAAAGCCAAGATCCAGGACAAAGAGGGCATTCCCCCTGACCAGCAGAGGTTGATCTTTGCCGGCAAACAGCTGGAAGATGGCCGCACCCTATCAGACTACAACATCCAGAAAGAGTCCACCCTCCATCTTGTGCTGCGACTCAGGGGAGGTATGCAGATCTTCGTCAAGACCCTGACTGGCAAAACCATAACCCTCGAGGTTGAGCCAAGCGACACCATTGAGAACGTCAAAGCCAAGATCCAGGACAAAGAGGGCATTCCCCCTGACCAGCAGAGGTTGATCTTTGCCGGCAAACAGCTGGAAGATGGCCGCACCCTATCAGACTACAACATCCAGAAAGAGTCCACCCTCCATCTTGTGCTGCGACTCAGGGGAGGTATGCAGATCTTCGTCAAGACCCTGACTGGCAAAACCATCACCCTCGAGGTTGAGCCAAGCGACACCATTGAGAACGTCAAAGCCAAGATCCAGGACAAAGAAGGCATTCCCCCTGACCAGCAGAGGTTGATCTTTGCCGGCAAACAGCTGGAAGATGGCCGCACCCTGTCAGACTACAACATCCAGAAAGAATCCACCCTCCATCTTGTGCTGCGTCTAAGAGGCGGCATCTAATTACAATATTCATATTACCTGTTTATTATTATTATAATGAATGCCATATAATGGTTTTTCAGTCTACCCTGGTCACGTGCACTCCCCACTTTTTTTTAACCATACTTTCCATACCAACCTTATTTTAAACTATTGCTGAACCCCATTACTTTTCCACTTTTTTTTGTACTCTTGGAAAAAGAATGACAAATAAAAGCTCTGAAGTTTAAAATTGTTTCGTTGTGTTTTTGAATGACTTGATTAACTTAACTTTAATGTGAAGAACTTTAACTTCACAAAAACCTATTGTAAAATGCTAAAGGTAGTATGTAAACTGTACTTGAATTTGAGAAGGTTCAAGTTGAACAATTTGAAAGTGTTTGGTTAATTCATGTGAAATTGAGTCAAGTTTTAGTGACTAATAATGATGGCTACAGTTGCAATGGGTTAAATGAAAGTTTCTTGGATCACACTGTCAATACCTTAATCTTTTTTTAAAACGTTAGGTATAATTGGGTAAGGTATAATTGTAATAATGGTTTGTGTTGACACTGTCGTCTTGAACAGCAGTTGGCCTTAAAAATCAAAAGGGGTAATATGGTTAAACCACATGTCAATTAAGCAAAACCAGGTAGCAATTGCATAAGTTTGAATGTACAAAAATCAATACTATAAATTAAATCGTTTGAAATTGGTCCATTTAAGGTAAATCTTTAGTATAAGGTGTCCGTGTTACCGTGTAAATTATAAGTGGTACCGAGTAAAAATTATTAAATACATGTACTTTCTATGGGGTTAAGATTAGGGTGTGGTGTAGGGATAGTAACATGTAATTATAATTCATAGTAAATACTATAGAATATACATAGGCCTATATTATGTTTAACAAGGGCTCCGTAAAATAGTGTTCCCCAACTTAATTGGTTTTGTTAAAATTGCACTCTCGTTCTCTACTGTATCACGCACTATTCACTCCTCTTGCCAGCTGCTACATCAGTGATACTATTTTTGATAAAATATTTCCGAAAGAAGAAAATATGCATTAAAAATATGGTCATAAATATGAAATCCCCAATTTACGTAACCCAAATGATCGCATGAATTTCAACATTACAATTTCTGTGTAAATGGATGTGTTTATTCACATAAAGTTCGTTTAAAGAAGAACGACAACAGTTTTGACCAAATGTTCGCAGTAAATAAGAAGGAAGAAGCGGCTGCACGACAGTCAGAGCAGAGCAGCGACAGCTGCACCGTGGCTGTCACAGACACACAGGAGCATGGCTCAAACCTGGGGCAACTTTTTCTTATCTTTATTCGATTACAAAACAGAGAAATTTGTCATCGCTAAAAACAAAAAGGTCGGTGTTCTGTTCCGACTCTTTCAGCTGGGGGTTATTGGATATCTGATCGGGTAGGTTCCTTTTGCTTCCTTATAAATGCATAGGTAGGGTGAACGAGCGGGCTCCTTCGGTTGACAAAGTTTTCATTTTCAAAATAGTCATCTGTTTATTTTTTTACAAAACCATTAATTGTACTATTACAGTTGCAGCAAAGCCAATGTAAGCCTACAGTTTAAGCTTCATGTCTTGATCAGATGTTATTTATGGCGAGGGAAAGACTATGCACTGTAGTGTCACACACCGTCTTCTGGTCGTTCAGCAAGTTTTGCGCTGTTAAGAGAGATTTCTTTTGAGCCAAGCAACACGGTTTCAAAGATTTCTTTTTTCTTTTGTATGGATTATGCAAAAAATAATGTTGGGTCACTGTATACCCTTCATGGTGTTTTGGCCATATATAGTAGTAGTCCCTCTCTCACTTTGTCTCTCCCTCACTCCCTGTGAAATCTCTTCTCAAGGTGGGTTTTTATTTGGAAGAAAGGATATCAGGAGACTGAGGAAGCCATCCAGAGTTCTGTGTTTACCAAACTCAAGGGCGTAGATCTTACCAACAGCACTACACACGGTCTTCAACTATGGGGGGCAGAGGATTATGTCATCCCTTCGCAAGTAAAATTACCTATGTTCATGTTCAGATTCATTTACTTTATTAAATAGTGTCTAATATATATGAAGGCTGCCATAAGAAAACAAACAATGATGTAATCACGCATAACTTACTGAAAATGTTACAATGTGGAAAATACGTTTAGAAATGTCTTTAGTTTGTGTTTATATGTGTTTTGTTTTTAAGGGGGACAGGGTCTTCTTTATTGTGACAAATTACCTAGTGACACCAAACCAAAAATTGGGTTTCTGCCCTGAGGTAAGAGACAGGTTTTGTTATCCCCCCAAAAAACACCAGAAACAACCCTTGCACTTCTTAAGCTTCTGTAGCTCAAGTATGAATTAGAAGAAACAGTATTTTTTTAGTAATATTGATTTTATTGCATTTGTTGATTCATTCCATTCACTTCACTTCAGAATCCAAAGGTGCCAGATGGCTTTTGTACTAGTGATGATGACTGTTTGGAAGGGGAAAGTGTCATAGCAGGCCACGGTAAACACACAAAACCTACATTAAACACTGTGGGGAAGTTTCCCGTACAAGGTTTAAGACTAGTCCTATAGACTAAAGTAAATGTTAGCGCTGTCAAAACTGAATATATCTTGCAGTGACATGTTTTAAAAATCATAATTGCCCTTGTCTTGTCTCAAAATGCACACCAGTAAAGCTTTTTTGTAAGGCATGATTGTAAAAACTGCTTAAATGTCCTAATTTAACTATGGCCTATAGTCCTGGCTTAAGTGATTCCTGTCTGCGAAACTGACCCTGAATCTTATAAGACCAGTTGGCAGGCCTAAAAAGGATTGCATTTTGCTGTTGTTTATTCAGGAGTGAAGACTGGCCTCTGTCTGAACGACACAGGGACATGTGAGATTCATGCCTGGTGCCCTGTAGAGCAAGGCCATACACCACAGTAAGAAAAGTTTTATAATCAAAAAACATTCAAAAATCATTTTAATTGTAGTGAATCAACTTCGGTGTTTTGCCACTTTTATCACGGTATGAAACTGTTCCAAGAAAAAGACCACATTGGTTTGAACCTGTGTCAAATGTTACAACAGGACGCCCATGCTGGCAAAGGCAGAAAACTTCACAGTCTATGTAAAGAACTTCATCAAGTTTCCAAAATTTGCCTTCTCCAAGTAAGTCAAAAGTACAGGAGTGCTGCCAGCTTGTTTATGTTTGTTTGAGAGGCTGGAAAATAAATAAACAGGTATGCCCAGAAAGGATCTCTGTACATCTTTACTACATGTTGTTCTAAACGCACTAAAGCATATAAACAGAATTTGTATTGAACCTAGATATCTCTTATTACTACAGTGTGTTCCCCAAGATAAATGTTTTGCATGTTATTTCCTTTGCAAAACACCATCAGAGTCTGACGTGCAGGTACAATCAACTGCATAAATCTCCACATCCGTCTAAATACAAAGCACTGCATTTAACATTTCGGGTAACGTCTCCTAGAAATTAGAGATAAAAGACACCTATAAGGGGAAAATACACACAGTGAAGTACAATTTACAATTGATCCATAATTAGTTAAATAGCTAGTGTTGGTAATATGAAATTAACATAACAGTATAATTTAATTATGCAGTCACAAAGTTATAAGCTCAAACTAGATTTGTGAGGAAAAATAAATCAACTTAAAGGGATAGTTCACCCAAATATAAAAATGAGTGTACATACATGATGAAATACTTTTTCATTTAAAATACATTTTAATTTTTGGTTGAACTATGCCTTCTAGATGTGCGCTTATGCAATGTGCATGTGTCTTACATCATGTAGCCAAGTGAAAGAGCAGACTTGACTGGGCACAGTAATATGTTATGTTTGGATACTGATGGCACAGCACAAGCTGCTATGAATATCTGGCACTTGTTCATCTCTATTTATACGAACACAACGTGTGTTGCATCTGCTGAGACTTGCTGTCTTTATATCCTTTGCCATGACAACAACAAGCCCTGCACATTTCAAGTTAGGTGACAGGGTGACACCTGTTCCTCTGTTCTTAGACTACTCACGTCACCTGTTCTGCGTAATACATGGAATTCATGCACCCACACGTCTTTCACAATAGAAGTTAGACTATAGTTAAGCTCTTTCAGAGAGCATCATTTTGGGCATATCTGAACTTCTTTTGTAACACTACAATAAGGTTTGAATTGTTAGCGTGAATTAAATGTATTAGTTAACGTAAACTAACAACAAACATTACTTCTACGCCATTTATTAATCGTATTACATGTTAATGCATATTAATGGTTACTTATACATTTTTAAAAACAAATGTTGTATTTGGAAACATTGTTAATTCCCAGTAAACTAACATGAAAGAACAGTAAACTACTGCATTTGTATTAACATGACAGCATTTGTATAAACATGTAGAATTTTTTTTTTATGGTCAAACATAAAAGTTTAACCAAATGTTTTTATGTTGTAAATGCCCATAATAGTTGTTTGCAATGCTTTGGAAAATGAAAACAAAGTTTAAGGTTGTTTACATTCAATTTAACCAACCCACAACGAGAACATTTGGATATAGCAGCATCAACAGTAAAAGCATGAGCTTACAGTTTATATTCTGAACACTGTTGCTTATTTTTAAAACAATGCTTATTTTGATTCCTATTATTTGTCTTTTAAAGGTCAAATGTCCTACCGACCCGCAACAGCACATATCTGAAGACATGCAGATATGATAGAAAGTATCACCCCTTCTGTCCTATCTTTCGGGTGGGAGATGTGATACAGTGGACCGGCTACAGTTTTCAGGATTTTGCAACAAAGGCAAGTGCTTTAAATGGATGAATAATGACATATGTTTCAAGATTTTATTGTTACTTTTTATCTGGTTTACTTCTAAGCGAATATTTGAAGATGTTGACTGGAGTTGCTTGTTATAAAGCTGTTTCAGAGATGGAGGCAAAAGCATCATATGTGAATGGATGCGTGGTATTTATGTTGCTTTTTCTTCTCACTTCTTCACATATACAGGGTGGAGCTATTGGAGTTGGAATTGAGTGGAATTGTGATTTGGATAAGGATGAATCCCATTGCATCCCGGATTATAGCTTCACACGTTTGGATGCCTCTGAAAATTCAAACATCTCGTACGCTTCCGGTTACAACTTCAGGTAGTGCTCTAATTTACTGACTTCAGCTACACCAACATTTAAAATGTTTATGTTAGTAACCCACCCTATGTCAGTATTTCTGATGCACAAATAGTCATTGGATTGTTTTCCAGTTGACTCCCTTGACCTTTCTTTTTTACTATCTACAGAGCCTAGAACTGTACAAAGAGACAGTTAAGATTTCTGTTTAGATATAGCTGTTTGTTTAAAATCTAAACAAACAGCTTACGGCACCTTTAATTAGTTTTTCCTTTAAACTATCTATCTAGCTTTGTTTGAAATATGTAATTAAACTATTAAAAGTGCTTCTTTCTTCCAAGGTTTGCTCGTTATTTCAAAGATGCAGGAAGGGAGACCTCCCGAAATCTATATAAAGTATATGGCATTCGCTTTGATATACTCGCCAGTGGAAAGGTAAGGAAATACTAAAATCCATTTACTAGGCACTAAAAAGTGACTGACATGTAGCCACTATGTGAACTTTTCTGTTTTCTAGGCTGGGAAATTCAACATTATTCCTACAATGGTCAATATAGGCTCTGGGCTTGCTTTAATGGGTGCTGTAAGTATATGGACCAGTAATCTTCTGGTACCCAAAAATGAAAATTCTGTCATCATTTACTCACCCTCTTGTCATTTTAAACCTGTATGACTTCTTTTCTTCCGCAAAACACAAAGAAGATATTTTAAAGAATATTGGTAACCGAACAATGGTAGTACCCATTCAATTTTATTATATAGACACAAAACCAAAGCAAGTCAGTGGGTACCGCCGTTATTCAGTTTATCAACATTTTTCTAAATATATTTTTTGTGTTCTGCAGAAACTATCCCTGTAACTTCTATTGCTATTCATCTTTGTCTGTCCGGATTGGTGAACAGTGTGATTCAGTATGTACAGTTTGAGACTCAGACTTCTGTTCATCTCATTCCATAGGCAGTTTTCGCCTGTGACATGATTCTTCTCTACATGATGAGCAAAAGTTCCTTCTACCGAGAGACAAAATTTGAGGCAATCACAAAGTAAGATTCTACTCTGGAGTTTGTGTGTTCGAGGTAGCATTTCATACAGCTTACCATTTCACCTGAATTATTGTTGCTTCGTGCCTGTTTAACCTGAAAATGTAATGTTTTTAACCAGCTTCTATTTAACAATGTTTGCACCTGTAGAAAACAACCTGGGAAACACAGGGAAAAAAAGCATACAAGACATCATGGTCACCATCGCCAAGGTAGACAACAAAAGCGGGAGGAGAAACAGGCAGCAGAGATGCAGCTGCTGACATCAGAATCATGTCAGCCCAATAGTAACCCAGAGAGAGAGATCCGACCCACAGGCTCAGCACTCAAAACTCACAGTCCTGAGAGAAAGCCAATGGGTTCCGTATCATTCAGGACTCAACAGGGTACAGAAAAACTGATTATTTCTCCTGTTTCGTCCTTGAAAACACCACGCAACCAGTAGAGGATTTCTCTGAAACTGAAATCCCGTTGGATTTACTGTGGAAGTACAAAAGAAGCGATGACAACGGATGAATGCACCATACCAAAATGGAAACGTTTCAGTCCTTTTTAAACGTTGTTTTTAGGTGGCGATGGAAGTTTTTGTTACAGAGAAACTACATACCAGAACTTTATGATTAAAGTAAATAATTAATTTATTAAATATGACCCGTGTTGGCACAAACCAAATTGTAGACGTCATGATGTATGTGAAATGAAAAAAAAAAATGAACTCCTGGCAAGTGCTTATTGTTTACATCTTGCAAAAGGGTCTATATTCTAACATTGTATTGTATTAAGTAATCTTGGTCTTTACATTTTTTTTTTATCACATTAGGTTTCTGCCTAAATGCTTAAAATGTTTTGAAGACAAATAGAAACATGCCCACCATACACAGAAAGTCCTTCAATTCTGTTTAATGTTTACAGTAAATATAAAATATCTCCAATACCTCAAAAGTGATAGAAACAAACTGTGTCTGAAGTTAAAATATACAATTTCAGAGAATATAAGGATTACTTAACAATTTTTTGGATCTCTACAAAGTTTTTTGTAAATATGAATTCTTTATTTTCTTAAAATGGGGCAAATGGTAACGAGTGGGCGTGTCTAAACCTTTGACTCACTGTATATAAATAACATATACTCCTACAGGGGTATAGTGTTATACAGTATAGACACAGTATTGTCTGTTAAAATGCTAAACTCAAGAGAAATTAAAACAATTATATGGAATCAAAATGTAAAATACACAAAATTAGTAGGCCTATCTAATCTAATACATGACTGCACCAGCTCACAGTCTTGAGTTACAAATGCCTGAAACAGAATATTATCGGTTTACACTACAATGATTCAGTTGCGATCCTCATGACAACCAAAGTAAATCTGAGAAGTTTTAATTAGGTAAAATTACTTGAAATATTAGTAAGTTAAATTGTACATTTTCTTGTCATGACAGACACAGTGTACTTTACAAAACCACATAAAGAAATCCATAAGGTTAAAGATTTATTTTCATCAAAATGGCTGTGATAAAATGATGTGGGTAATACAGTTAGAAGTTTGTATTGTTTAACATTGTTCTTGATAAGGGCTTTAGTTCACAGAGGTTTAACATAATGCATACAGAGCAGTGATTCACTAATTAACCACACTAGATTCCAAAACCATCTGTTCTCTGAAAGGAAGTAGTAGAAACATATCTAGTAGTAGGAAAATGTCAAATTACAGTAGGAAAGTATTTGACATCAGAAAATAATTAAATATTTAAAGTTCAGTGCGATCAATAAGTACAGAAAAGAAAATATTTTAAGATTTAATAGCTTTACACATTAAGTAACGGACATGATCTATGGTACATCAATCTGCACTCGTTCTGCTCTTAATCTCTTATAATGAGGTTAGCATCTCTATCTTGTTACTTTTCTACATCACCATTGCTATTGTATTTTCTGGTTTAACAATCTGTTCAGTACACATGTACCATTCCATAGAGGAAAGTCCAAAAGAGCACGTAGGTAAACAGGCCACCCACGAGCCCTCCGGTGAAGAGCAGTCGCCTAGATTTGAAGCACTTGCTCCATCGACGTCCGGCTTTGAGAATTAGGAGTAAAGACAACAAGAAAGAAGCGAGGAAATAAAACACAAAGCCGTATAGTCCCGTTAAACCGAGAATGCCTGCTGTAGCCCCGGACAGAGCAGACACGGACGTGCGGCAGTAATCGAGCACAGCGGCGTTTCCCCTGACTGCCACCTCGCTGATGAACTGCGGTCCCTCGCGTTTAGCTGCTACCGTGGCCATATTTGGATGTTAAAACAGCCTAAAAGTCCACACAGCGGAGAAATGTGAAACACGGATAGTGGTAGAAAGCATGATTAAAGATCGCACTCCAGGTTCACGATAAACCCCGTTCACTTACCGTTGGTATCAAGATGACAATAAAACACAAAATACGAAGAGTCTGCCTCCGTGATTTAAGAATGCATACTTTGCGAAAAACTCTCAATCATTATACGCTATTTGTCTAATACTATGCTTTTCCAGGGAATGTATTGTTTAGGAAAAATGACTTATTACAAATGAAACGCAGCGTGTGTCACCCTCGGTCAGCCATTTTCTCGCGAAGCATCTTGGGACTTTTTTTGAAAAAATAATTTTTAATTATTATTTCAGCTATACGATCAACTTGTACTTAATTTCAAACAAAACTAAGAATATTTTGTAATTATTTATGACAATAATTCTAAAAAAACGGTTTAGTCTGAAATATATGCTGATTTTTACTTACCCTTCACCCACTCTACGGAATCCGCGAAGGGTCAAAAAGTACGCAACGCATTATGAAACCGAACGGACTCGGATTGAAACTCGGCAGATATTAGCAATAGCATTAAGTTAATATCAATGAAATAAGTGTCATAGACGGCCCATCGGTCCCTCTGTAGTAGAGATAAATATAGATCTAAATGGCGACGTCATTTAGTTGTTCTGCTGGGTTTGCTCTAGGCATGGATCTGGGCACAACGTCAGTTAAAGTCGTGCTGCTGGATGAGCGTAAGACTGTGACAGACTGCACGAGTTTCCCCACAAACTCCGACATAAGTTGCACCCCAGACAAACATGTAAGTATCAGCGGTGTAAAAACACGAAATTCAAAGACAAAACGCAACAAAACAACATTTGACTAACATTTTAAAGTATATTTAAGGTCACACGCGTGTTGTTTTGTGGTTGTTCATAGGCTAAAGAGCAGGACCCTGCACTAATAATCACGGCTCTGAACCGATGCATGGATGCTTTACCCAAAGACAAGCTGCAAAAAGTTAAAAGCATTGGAATATGTGGACAAATGCATGGCCTTTTGCTGTGGAAATCAAAAACAGGTTAACATTTTTCCAAAATAACAGCGCAATGCATGGTTAATGCCCGGTTAATGCCTAAATAACACTTTAAATGTTGAATGGATTTACATTGCATGACTTGCATTCATTCAAGGTAGGATCCTGTGCTCTAACAAATAAAAGACACCAAAAATGAATGAAACTAGTTACATTTATGGTGGTACCATCAAGAACAATCATGTCTCTAACAGGTTGCGAATGGCTGAAGGAAGATGCTGTCACTAGATACATTCCCAAAGATGTAAGTCAGCTGATCACCTGGCAGGATGGCAGATGCAGCACTACTTTCCTTTCTTCTCTACCTAAACCAGACTCTCACCTGAGTGTGGCCACTGGCTTTGGTTGTGCAACCATCTTCTGGTATATGAAACACAGGTAGAATCACAGTCACGATGTACAGTAACATATTTACCTGCAATCACAAAATCAACTATCCAGGCTTCAATATATATTTTAAATGGTGTTCACATTCACAGTGCTAAAGTTAAAGTAAAACTGTATCATGCTGATAATCCTGACATTTAAGTTTTCGTTACTCAGGCCAGAGTTCCTGTCAGACTTCACTGTGGCAGGCACCATCCAAGACTATGTGGCGTCCATGCTGTGTAGCCTTGACAACTGTGTCATGACTGGGCAAAATGCTGCCAGCTGGGGCTATTTCAACACAACCACAAACCAATGGAACAAACAAATGTAAGTGAAATGAAATATTTGTTTTACTTCTGAAACGGCTCTGAACTCTAAAATATTTGATTGACTAGATATTGACTAGATATTAATCTTTTATAGCATACAATTGCTAGATAATTCCTTACAAGCCTTAGGGATGTAAATTTGTGAATCATTTCTTGCCTTGCTTCTTTTAAAAGAATCATTGAACTGATTCATAATTTGGACTGAATGATTCATTACTACGTCATGGTTTGAATGATTTTTTTATTCTTATTTAGTAATCAGTGGACTAAAAGTCGTATGCAAGTTGAAACGTCATTGATCAAAAAATGTGGAAATTCTTACCTTCAAAGAGCTAAATGTTTAAAACAGTTGCTCGATGTACACTTGAGGTGTATTGCTTTCTTACGGGTTTCTGCTTACACCTGAATTGGACTGTGTTGATGTCCTACAGTCTAAAGGAGGCTGGTTTTCCTGTGCATCTCTTGCCTATAGTGGTGGCGTCAGGAGCTGTCGCTGGTCACACATCTTTTGGATGGTATGGCATCCCTGCTCACACACCTGTAAGTGCAGCGCTGGGAGACTTCCAGTGTAGTGTATACTCCTGCATGGCTGACACTGGAGATGCAGGTACAATGTCTTATCAGATGCTTTCTTTACAAGTTGTGCAGATTTTTGCATTTTGTGTTTGTGAAGAAAAGCACAGGCATACTATTACTCTGCGTATTGCGTGCATACTTTTCTGCTTGTAATATTTTTTGAGCTGTTAGTATTTTACTCATCTATCTGAGCCACAATAGATCAACTATAAACAGCATTTAAACGGCATAGTTCACCCAAAAATAAACAATTCTGTCATCATTTCCTCACATTCGATTTGCTCCAAATCTGTATAAATTTCTTTGCTCTGATGAACACAGAGAAAGATATTTGGAAGAATGCTTAGAACCGAACAGTTCTTGGACCCCATTGACTACCATAGTAGGAAAAATTACTAAATAATGTTCTACTGAACAAAAAAGAAGATATTTTGAAGAATGCAGGACAGCAAACAGTTCTGGGGCACTTTTGACTACCATTGTAATTTTTCCTATTATGGTAGTCAATGGGGTCCAAGGACTGTTTGGTTACAAGCATTCGTCCAAATATCTTTCTCTGTGTTCAACCAAACAAAAACATGTATACTGCCCTACAAAGGCAAAGTGCAGTAACTATGTAAACACTGAAAATGAGAAAAATGCACCAGTCAGTCATTGCAGCCCGTTACTGCAATTTTGACACTCTTGTTTCACAGAACAGAACACGGGACAGAACAGATGTCACAAACCCCATTTCAACCCTTATCTCAATTTTGACCAAATGTGTAGTTACTGCACTTGGCCTTTATTGGTGCAGTATACAGGTTTGGAACAACTAGAAAGTGAGTAATTCATGACAGAATTTTTATTTTTGGAAGAACTATCCCTTTACTATATATTAATCTTGAGGACGCATTACTGTGTGCGTTTACAAGTTTGACCTCCAGGTGGAGATGTTATTGCAAAGAACATTTGGAAATGGCAGATTGTGTATTCAGATTTTATGGACCTCTTCCAAGGACATGGGAGAAAATGTATGGATTGTAGTTGTAGTTAAGATTTTTTTAATAAAGACCTCACGAGTAAGATAAGCATATGCTGAAAAAAGACAGTTTAGCATTTTGCTTAAAGGGGTCATATGACACGGCTAAAACGAATATTGTCGTTTGTTTTAGATGTTATGCAATGTGTATACATGATTTAAGGTTCAAAAACGCTTTACTTTCCACACACCGTGCATGTTTGTATCTCCTCTTTGCCCCGCCTCTCTGAAACGCGCAGATTTTTTACAAAGCTCATCGCTCTGAAAAGCGAGGTGTGCTATGATTGGCCAGTTAACCAGTGCGTAGCGCCTTTTACCATATTTGGAACATCAGGTTATAAAAATAAACATCAAATGTATACTTGCGTATACATTTGGGCGGTCTTAGTCAAATCATACCACGAACTGACGTAGATTTGTGGGGGTGTGGTTACACGAGGTGTTTCAAACAGGTCTGGGTGAGCATTCGCTTTTAGATAGAACGCATCTTTTGTTCCGACACTTTAATATTTGCAATTTTACATGTCTAATGCATGTATGGGCAACTTATAACACACCAAAGACACAGAAAACACGTATTCGCGCCATATGACCCCTTTAACTAAATGGGCAGCTTAAATGTTTACCTTTTTAACAGAACCATAAAGAAACTTAAACTTATATTTTTGTGTCATATCTATTGGGGCTGTGTAATAGCTTAGCCAGTGTCAGTATTGTGTATATAGTATGACTTTTATGTAATGTACATGCAGAGGTTGAACAAAATAATATGAACACTGTGTGAATGGGTGATTTCTTTATTAATAATGTTTTGGACCACTTGTTGAAAACCTTGTTTTGGCATCCAACCGTTTAAAGCAACAAAAGATGACTGTTTGTTTTTATTACACAGTGGTCTGCACAATGAATATTAACTCTATAACAATAGGTGCCCGTATTATCTTGTCCGACCCCTGTACATGCGCAAATGAATAATAAATTGTTGTGTCAAATCACTAGTACTAAACATGAGCACTTCAGCCCAGTTGACGTTCGCCATGCCTGCAGAGTTCTGCCCTCCGAGCTCTCCAGACCCCCTCTCCCCCACTGCCTATTTCCCATACTTCCGAGGCTCTTATCTGGCAGTGGCTGCATCTCTTAATGGAGGCAATGTCATGGCAACCTTTGTCAGAATGCTCGGATCATGGATGAAAGAATTTGGTAAATCAGCACTATTCAAATCATTATTGCATGTTTATTATTTCTGACACTGTTTCAACTTTTACATTAGGTTAAAAGTTTACATTTTTAAATGAAAGCGAGACTAAAAACGTGAAGCTTAAGTCTCTTTTGTTTCTAACTGCATGTATTCGTTGTTTAATCTCATAGGATTAGAAGTGAGTGACTCTGGAATCTACTCCCAATTGATCCAGTCTGGCCTGACACATCCTAACACTGATCTAACAGTGACCCCAACGCTCTTGGGAGAACGGCACGACCCCTCAGCCCTCGCCAGCATCTGCCAGATCTCGCCCACTAACCTCTCTCTGGGTTACGTGACCCGGGCTGTGTGCAGGGGCATTATTCAGAACATGGCCACTATGATGCCCCCTGAAAACCTACAGGCTGCGGGGGTGAAAAGGATTATTGGTAGTGGCAGTGCTCTGTCATGTAACGCAGTTCTGAAACAGGAAGTGGAGGCAGTATTTCCTTTTCCTGTAGTCTATGGTAAAGATGTGGACTCAGCTTTTGGAGTTGCCATGGTGTTTAGTGATCAAATGTACGAAGAGACAAAATTACATCTTATGATGTGAAATCAAAATTTGTTGTGGAGAGACGTTTGGCTTTTTATGGATAAAGAGATGGTTGAAGACATTTGTTTTGATTAAACCATGTCATTAGAATGTATTGTTGAATACAATGGGGGGCCTTGGAGTCAAAAAGGTTGAGAACCCTTGATCTAGAAGGCCTTTTAGCCAACCTATGAGAGATGAGGGGCAGTTATGGCCTAATAGGGGCAGTTGTGGCCTAATGGTTAGAGAGTCGGACTCGTGACCATAAGGTTGCCGGTTCGATTCCCAGGGCCGGTGGGTAACGACTGAGGTGCCCTTGAGCAAGGCACCTTACCCCTACTTGCTCCCCAGGCGCTGCAGTGATAGCTGCCCACTGCTCCGGGTGTACGTGTGTTCACCACTTGCTGTGCGTGTGTTCACTAATCTCTGGATGGGTTAAATGCAGAGGTCACATTTTGTTGCCTTGTACATGTGCAATGACAATAAAGTTGAATCTAAATCTAAATTTCAGTTGGGCGCAAGTAAATTCTTTTGAATTCTTTTTTGTAGAATGTTATAGGATGCATTGCATGTGCGCTCAAACCGTAACGCACGTGTGAATGTTGTTGCACCTCACTCTGCATACAGGAAACCATGCGAGATAAGAAAGCACATTAGTACCACCACAGTCTCACTTTCATGGTGCAGTTAAGAGCTGGGTGTGTCAGATGTACCTCTTAACAAAACAGAAAAAGGGATATACATATGTATTCCAGCACATCATTTAGGAGAAAGTTGTTTAGCATAGTTAACATCATGGAAAATAATCTCACCGGATCAAAGTGAAATGTATTTCTTAAAGGTGCTGGAAGACTTTTGGGACTTAAATGGGCACTCAGGCTGTTGTCTGGTGTAAATGGGGGAGTTGTTTACTGATTGTAAACGGGCAGAGGCATAGCTAAACATGTAATATCACACTCTAAAAATCAATACAACCCGCCTTTCTCGAGGACATTGAGTGATCTCAAAACATCTTGCTTTCTCTTCCTCTCTGAGACAGAGAGAGCGAGAGAGAGAGAGCGCTATGGTTCATAACATCCATGTGTTCAGCCTCTCAAACTCCTGAACTGAATCAACAAAATTGGATACTTCATATAAACAGAAACTACCAAAATTGATGCAAACATTGATTGGTGAGTAGATCAGATCATTTTGATGTGTACTTCTGATAATGTAAGGCTTTAAAATAAAAATGCTATATTTTAAAATCTTACATTTAACGCAGTGAATCATAACAATACTTTATGATGGCAGACAAAAAGACAGTTTTGTTTCTTTACACTTATTTAGACTATTGAGTTACCAAATACTTTCAGTTCTTTTTTTTTAGTGTACGTGTACTTGTGAGATCTGGTAAATATTTCCTCAGAGCGTTTTTTAAATCTACAATGATGATTTAAAATATGCTGGATCTTTCGTGTGGCGGTGGTGTATAACGGAGTCTGTGTAATGTTGCTTTATGTGTGGTGTGATGTAATGGCATCTCATTTTACAGAGAGCCAAAGCCACAATATTCATGGCTGTACAATGCATTAGCAAGCAGCATCTTTACAGACAAAATTGTATGATAATGGATGTTCTGATGAGACTATTGCAAAGCATTCATTGGATGGGACCATATAGCTTAAAAATGATATCGATAATTCGGTCAGCAAAGATTTATAAAATCCTGCCACACCTTGCTTCTGTCTTTTATATCACTTGCACACTTTACATATTTGCTTTTACCATAACTTATCAAATTAGTATCGTATCTCCTAGACAAGGTATTGAGATGTTTTTATGAGGTTTAATTACTGGTTTATTATGGTTAAATAAAGAACCTGAAACTAGATTTGCATATTCTTTGGTACTGTCACTTCCTGTTACTGAGTCACAAGACAATTGTTATGATTCATTTCAGCAGAGAACTTACTTGCACAAAAATGAATTTGAATAAAAAATGTATAAAATAAATGCAGTGTAAATTGGTCAAAGTATTTTTTTCCTTTTTATGTTCAAACAAATTGTTTCATTGTGAACAAATTGTAAAATAAACCCTTTAAAACACAGAACCAGCATTGTAAGAGATGCGTGGTAAACTGTCACAAGATAGATCACGTGTGTTTCTAAATAAAGCTTAGTGTTAGTGTATTGTGCACATTTTCCTACAAAACCAAAGAAAATCAAAACTTACAGTTTCTCTTGAAACGCCAGTCGCAAATCTTGTGCGCTTTGTGCCTTGTGCTGCATTATTGCCCAGGCAATGTCTGTAATGCAGGATGAGTGTCTGTTTCCACTCAGTGTAATCTTATATGAGCCGTTTACAGAGAGTCCAAGTTATAATATTCTATAACTGAGAATATCCAGTACATCAACCCTGCAACATGTCAGACAAGCAATTCCATGCATGTGGTTTTCTTGATGCGACAATAGTAATCCATTGTCAGGATGGAGTCAAAGAGCAAGTAAGAGCTTGAAGAAATATTAATAATTTAGTTAGTAAAGGTCTCTTAGAGCTGTAATGTGTGCTGTCTTATGGACAATTTAACATACTGACTAAACATAAGTCGGTTCTCAATTCTTCATTATGAATGTTCTGTTTTTGAAGACCTTAGTACTTTTACTACCTTAAACACGATGGCAAGTTTTTATTCTGAAAAACAATGTTTTCACAGTGTATGTTCAGATTAGATGCAATTATAACCATTACTGCATATAAAATCACACTACTATAATTAGTTAACATTAACATTAATGTCACACCTTAGAGTCGATGAATGGCTCAAACCTATTGTTTATCTTTTTTTCCGCAGAACACAAAAGAAGATATTTTGAAGAATGCTGTTAATTGGCACCCATTCACTTGCACTTGTTTTGTGTCCAATACAATAGAAGTGAATGGGTGCTAGCACTGTTTGGTTGCCAACTTTGAAAGAATATCTTCTTTTGTGTTCTGCGGAATAAAGAAAGTCATACAGGTTTGAAATGACAATAGGGTGAGTAAATGATGACAGAATTTTCGTTTTTGGGTGAACTATCCCAGATAGACCCTTAACACTTTTGGAATCAGTCTCATAGATCTTATTTGTATGAAACGGAATCACTTATATTCATTTCATGCAGCATACAGCTTTAACTACAGCTGTGAGACGACAAAGACCTCACTATGAGTAAATCAAGAGACAACAATCCCACATCTTTCCACCTGGAGACAGATGACAGGTCAGAAGAGGAGAGGGCGAGGGCCAAACACACAAAAAAAAGTCCTGGTAAGGACAAGATGCCCATGGACTCCAACTACCTGGAAGACGTAGTGGATGCCACACCCAGAATTAAAATCAATTTTCATTTTGACAAGTGAGTATATCTCTTTAGTAGTGTATGTGTAGCAAAATTTTTTTATCTTATCTTTATGCACTAAGAGCAACAAACACAGGAAGAGATGCTGACTTGGGTTGTCATAATTCATGCACGAAAGGGTTAAAACACAACTGGGGTGTGTGTGGTGAATCTGATTTGTCAGTATGCTCTCAAAAGATCTTATGGAAATAGTTTCTGAACATTAACGGTTCAATTCCGCACACAGGGGAATCAGACAAGTGAAAGAGGAACCGTCTCACAAAGACAGTGAGGCCTTTACCATCAAGACGCTGTTTGAGGCCGTTTCCCGTGGTGACGTGTCTAAACTGCAGGGTTTACATCAGTACCTGCACAAAAACATGAAACATCTCACTGACTCTCAATGTAAAAATATCTCAATTGTATTATACAACAAACTAAAATATAAGAAGAGACCGATATTTAACCCCTCTGTTTTTTATATCTTCTTTAGATAAGTCCAATGGAAAGACAGTCTTGCTCAAAGCTCTTTTAAACTTAAAGGACGGTGAAAATGACACCATTGCATATCTGCTTGACATTGCAGAGAAAATGGGAGATTTAAAGAATTTTGTCAATGCTGCTTACACAGACAGTTTCTACAAAGGTGAGACCATAGCGTTATTTCACATAATCGGGTTTTATATTAGATATTTTATAAATCAACAGTATCAGATGTAAAATGTTATCAGACCCATTTATGCAATGACTTCTTGCCACAGGTCAGACGGCTCTCCATGTTGCCATTGAGAGGAGAAGCGCAAAGTTTGTACAGATGCTGGTTAAGAAAGGGGCTGATGTCCACGCTAAGGCCTGTGGGAAATTCTTTCAGCCCAATGAAAGGATGTGTTTCTATTTTGGTAGGTCCTGGTTCTTTTGTAAGCATACACTATAAAAAAGCGGTAATATCCCTGCAGCTTGGGTGCCAGAAAAAATCTTTAAAACATATTTTAAAGTAAAACGCATGTTTTTCATGTTATTTTACACCCTTGTAACCTTGTACATTTATGTTAAGTTAATATTTTCCATTTTTTAATTAACATGTTTCACTGCAAATTCTGTCAAATAAAACAGTAAAATTCTGTAAAATAGTATTTTACTGTGTAATCTTCAATTCAATTCAATTTAATTTATATAGCACTTTTCACAATGTGCATTGTTAATCTTAAACTGTTATTATTCAATTTAATGTTGCAAAATGCATAAAATGTCTAGTCTAAATGAAATTCTTCAATATCCTCTGCAACATTTTTGCACAGGTGAGTTGCCGTTGTCACTGGCAGCTTGTACGAATCAACCAGACATTGTGGATTTCCTGATGGAAAACCCATACCAGCCAGTGGATGTCAAGCAGAGGGATTCTCATGGAAACATGGTGCTTCACGCTTTAGTAACAATAGCAGATAACAGCCCTGAGAACACAGAGTTTGTCATCGCCATGTATGACCACATCTTAAAGAAATCCGCTCAACTCCATCCAAAACTAAAACTGGAGGAAATTGAGAATAACCAGGGACTCACACCTATCAAACTCGCAGCCAAAACTGGAAAATATGGGGTAAGGGACTCAAACTGTGCAGTCACAAGGGACTATTGTTGTTTTATAAATGAAAAACCATTTGTAATTTGCAAGAAAAACCTCTTTCCAGATCATTTTGAATGTTCCAGAGTGTTTGTTTGGCGAAACACAGAGATATATTAAACACTGTGATTCATTGGTGCTCTTTTAAAATACAACCAGTTCTGTGTTTTGTTTTTGGATGTTCCTGATTTTGGATAGATGACTGTTTCTCACATGACTTCAGATGTTATTTGCCTTCAAGCGATCATCCAAGACATCGTATCAGACAGCAGTGCCTGAGTCACAGACACACGCTTAGTTGTTTATTTGTCTTTTTTATGTTATGGAAGACAAGTACTGTAATGTATTTCACAAATCCACTTCACATAACTGCATACAATTTTTCAAGCATTCTGATCTCAGTTTTCTTTTGTTCAACAGCTGTTTAAGCACATTGTACAGAGGGAGTTCAAAGACTGCAGGCAGCTGTCTCGGAAGATCACAGAGTGGGCATATGGTCCGGTGTGCTCCTCACTGTATGATCTCGCCTCACTCGACAGCTATGAGAAGAACTCTGTGCTGAAGATAATCGTCTATGGCAGCGAGATTCCTGTAAGACGACAAATTGCTGTAGCTGACAATCTAGTATTTGAAAGTTAATCGCATAATTCGATTTGATCATTTTATTGACACAAAAGTTGTATATGAAGAGTGTTGAAAACAACTTTTACGATTTCTTCATCTTATTTCAGAACCGTCTTGAGATGCTTCATATTGAGCCACTTAATAAACTGCTTGAAGAGAAGTGGGATAGATTTGCTCAATGGATTTTTTTTTTCAACTTTATCTTTTACCTTGCCTACCTTGTCATCTTCACAACAGTATCTTATTACCGACAAGAAGGAACGGTACAGCCTATGCACACACATTTTTTTGTTGTTGTTTTTCACAACATTGCAGGCTGCTTTTGTAAAATTCCCAGAAAATATCTTAGACAGAATGTTCCCTGATGGTTATTTTTTGGTTCCCTAAAGGTTCTTTAAGGTTTATTTTTGTCATCCATATGGAAATAAGATGTTTTATAATGTTATAAAAGTTTTATGTTCTTATAACGTTAGGGAAACATTAGGGGAACAACCCATCTTACAATTTTTGGTTCCCAGAACGTTAGGGTAATGTTATTTTTGGTTCCCAGAACATTCTATTTCCGTAAGGAAAACTTTCCTGGATAACCAAGAACATTTAAGAAAAACTTAGAAATAACATTATGGGAACCAAAAACTAACATTCCCCTAACGTTTTGGGAACCAAAACGTTTGTGCTGGGTTGTATAATTGTATCCCTCGTAGTGTAGGTCAAACCAGTGCACATACACATGTTAGTTTCACTACATTAGTGAGTAGTTTTGCGTCAAAACTTATCACGTTTTGAATTAGGTGCAAGTATTTTGTGCCATTAAACATACAGTACATCACAAAATGTACTGTATATGTGAATATGTATGCTTCAAATATTTAATGTCACGTCTGATCGATATATTTGACTTTTTCTTTCTTTCTGTCGCTTGCCATTGAATGAAGCCTCCATTTTACTATGACGATGAAAGAGAGCACAAGCGGTTTTTAGCAGGACATATTATAACCTCCACTGGAGCCGTTTACTTCTTTTTCAGAGGGGTATGTTTTCCACTTAATGCTTTTGGTTTAAGAGTTCACCACCGAGATCATACAATTCACATAAAAAATCAAAAACTAAACCTCCCACAGAAACTAATGAATGCTTTTCTCTTTTAAGGTAGTAGATTTGATTAGGAAGCGTCCAAGATTTCAGTCCCTGTTGATAGACGGATACACTGATCACCTTTTGTGAGTTTCTTGACACTCTTCTGTGTAAACAACTTCAGAGCTTTTATGTCTTAGTCATTTTAACTAAACAGGCTTTGTGTGGCCTTAGTTTACTGCAGGCCGTGCTCTTCCTGGTGTGTGCTGTACTGTACATTTGTGGTCAAGATGAATACCTGGCATTTCTGGTTTTGAGTCTTGCTTTGAGCTGGGTGAATCTGCTCTACTTCTCCAGAGGATCCAAATTTATGGGAATCTACAGTGTCATGATACAAAAGGTAATTTTATCTCTGTTTGTCCAATCCTCTCTCATTCTCTGCATTTGACGTACAAAGTAGATTCAAGTATGTTTGGTGTACCCAAAGCATAAAATGTTTAATAAAGTTCTTACACCTTTTGATCGTTGCCAGATGATTCTTGGAGAAATTCGGAGATTCCTTGTTGTGTACATGGTCTTTCTCATTGGATTCTCTGCAGGTATCGCCCTTACTTGCACCGCCTAATAATATACACTCTAAAAAAATGGTGCTATATACACTGAACAAAATTATAAACGCAACACTTTTGTTTTTGCCCCCATTTTTCATGAGCTGAACTCAAAGATCTAAGACTTTTTCTATGTACACAAAAGGCCTATTTCTCTCAAATATTGTTCACAAATCTGTCTAAACCTGTGTTAGTGAGCACTTCTCCTTTGCCGAGATAATCCATCCACCTCACAGGTGTGGCATATCAAGATGCTGATTAGACAGCATGATTATTTTACAGGTGTGCCTTAGGCTGACCACAATAAAAGGCCACTCTAAAATGTGCAGTTTTACTGTATTGGGGGGGTCTGGGGGGTACGAAAACCAGTCAGTATCTGGTGTGACCACCATTTGCCTCACGCAGTGCAACACATCTCCTTCACATAGAATTGATCAGGTTGTATATTGTGGCCTGTGGAATGTTGGTCCACTCCTCTTCAATGGCTGGGTTAGGGTTATGGCTCACCCACACGACGCCATACAAGCTGTCTACCATCTGCCCTGTACAGTGAAAACCAGGATTCATCCGTGAAGAGAGCACCTTTCCAAAGTGCCAGATGCCATCGTATGTGAGCATTTGCCCACTCAAGTTGGTTACGACAACGAACTGCAGTCAGGTCGAGACCCCGATGAGGACAACGAGCGTGCAGATGAGCTTCCCTGAGACAGTTTATGACAGTTTGTGCAGAAATTCTTTGTTTATGCAAACCGATTGTTGCAGCAGCTGTCCGGGTGGCTGGTCTCCGATCTTGGAGGTGAAGATGCTGGATGTGGAGGTCCTGGGCTGGTGTGGTTACACGTGGTCTGTGGTTATGAGGCCGGTTGGATATACTGCCAAATTCTCTGAAACACCTTTGGAGACGGCTTATGGTAGAGAAATGAACATTCAATTCACGGGCAACAGCTCTGGTGGACATTCCTGCAGTCAGCATGCCAACTGCTCGCTCCCTAAAAACTTGCGACATCTGTGGCATTTTGCTGTGTGATAAAACTGCACATTTTAGAGTGGCCTTTTATTGTGGCCAGCCTAAGGCACACCTGTGCAATAATCATGCTGTCTAATCAGCATCTTGATATGCCAAACCTGTGAGGTGGATGGATTATCTCAGCAAGTGCTCACCAACACAGATTTAGACAGATTTGTGAACAATATTTGAGAGAAATAGGCCTTTTGTGTCCATAGAAAAAGTCTTAAATCTTTGAGTACAGCTCATGAAAAATGGGGGCAAAAACAAAAGTGTTGCGTTTATATTTTTGTTCAGTGTAGAACTAAAAGTGGTTCTTGGCTCGTAATCATGGGGCAAACACTTTAAGTGCTATATAGAGCCATATCTTGGTGCTTCAGTGGTTCTTTGGGATGACTGAGGTGCTATTGTCATGACTGTCAGAGAGGAGACGGGGATTCAATTGCAGGTAATGAGAACTTTATTAAATACAGGGCAAAAAGGGAGAAATCAGTTTCCAGGCACCAGCAGCACCGCCCAGTAAGCACAAGATTCCTTCTAGTCCCACTCTGTCCTCTGGGAGCCGCGAGAGTCTGTGGGGAACCGCCTCAGCCCGGCGGTATCCACGAGAGAGACGCACCTCCGTCCCGGAGGTTTCTATCCGCCGGAGAAGAGTGAGAAGTATGGTTGGTTCAAACCTGATGAGAGCTCAGTGCTGCCAGGTACCGTCCCGAGGGGAGAGAAGTCTGGAAGTGTGTTGCAGAGAGGTCCGGGGCGCCAGCGAAGACTGAGGGGCAAAACAATGAGGAAGTGTAGAAAACCAAGGCACTGGAGCAAAACAAGAGAGAAAACTAATGGAACTAGGACCAAGACAGAAAACTATGACTATGACTGAAAAAACTGAGGAATAACTATAACTATGACTATGACTGTGACTGTGACTGGAGCAATAACTATGACAAGACTTAGACACTGTTTGTCAGGCAGGTCTGAAACAAACACAACGAGCTGACACTAGACAAGAGGGAATAAATAGGGAAATCTGCAAACTAAGGATTGGCTACAGGTGTGGGGTAAATAAGAGAGCAGGGGAGAGTACTAATCAGAGAAGGAGCTATAGGTGTGAGTGATGAAAACCAGTGAGTGAGGAAAGCCCGACAGGGAAACACGAGGGCGGGGCAGATGACGCAGACACCGGACATGTGGAGAGCTGTCAAACGGCACTCCACGTTTTCGACAAAACAAAGTACCCCAAGACCCCCCCCCCCCCCCGCAGGACACATGCCCCGAGAGACCCGGATCATAACATGCTATATAGAACCGCTGAAGAACCATACAGCACCACTGTTAACGAACCTGCTAAGCTCCGGTATGGTTCTATATAGCACCTAAGTCATCCCAAAGAACCGCTGAAGAACCACTAAAGCACCAAGATATGGTTCTATATAGCACTAAAAGTGGTACCCCTATGATTACGAGCCAAGAACTGCTTTTACTGCTATATAGCTCTATTTTTTTTAAGAGTGTACTTCCTAATTTCTTCTATTCATTCAGTATTCAGTTTTAATGTGTAACACCTTTTCAACTATGCTAATGAACTGTTTATGTTACTCAACAGCTGTGGTGACTCTTCTTGATGGTAAACCTAGACAGAAGAGCCGTACCTTTTTCAAACCTCTTCAAAATTCAACTGGAGACTGCGTGAAACCAGAATATGATAACATCTACCGCACTACTCTAGAGTTGTTTAAGTTTGCCATTGGCATGGGAGATCTGGAGTTCACAGACCAGTATAAATATCAGACTGTGTTTTATGTGCTGATGATCTTGTATATAGTGTTGACATACATTCTGCTGCTAAACATGCTGATCGCTCTGATGAATAAAAGCGTGGAGGATACACATAAAGAGAGCACTAGTATCTGGAAACTACAGGTAAAAACGATTCATGCAATGCTGTAACTTTGACAGCACAATCGTTGTTCATTTCTGCATTTGCTAATAAATTTAGATTTGAAGTTATAAATGAACACTAGTTATTATGAGCATGAGTCACCAAGACAAGATTTGGCATGATTTGTAATTTCAGTTGTTTAATAGGGCATTTAATAAGATTGTTGTTCTTGTGCCATTCTGTTGTGTCATAGCGTGCAATGACCATCTTGGACATGGAATGGTTTCTTCCTCGCTGTCTGAAAAAAAGGCTGCGCTTTGGGGAAGAGAAAGATCTGGGTGAAGGACAAGAACCGGATCAACGCTGGTGTTTCAGGTGACAGCTATTATAGATAGTGAACCAGATCTGATTTAGGGCTGCCCCAAATAGTCGACTAAACGTTAGTCGATGTGAAGGAGGCTTGGTCGAATACGTTTTCATTGGTCGGTTAGTTGCGAAAATTAAATAAAAAACTCATGTGACGTCATGCAGTCAGTATGCGCGTTAAAATTTCACGGCGCTGCGCAGCTTGGTCAGTGTATGACATCAAAAGAAACAACGCGAGATCAACGCGAGCAGTGCCTATGTTAATAAATACGAAGAGACGCCATTTGGTGCTACGCGATGATGACAGCCTGACCACAAAAGCACTGAAGATACGACTCGCAGAAGAAATTGACAAGAGATGGGAATTGACGGGAAATCTCGCGACCAACATTTATACACAAGCTGCAGCCTTAGACCCACGTTTTAAGAGCTTGTCATTCCTTGACACTGACAAACGAGAAGGTGCATACTCTACAGCAGGGGTGGGCAAACTTTTTACCTGGAGGGCCACATCAAGTTTTCGAATCCTTGTTAAGGGTCGCATATTATTTGCATATTAAATTAAATCAAATCTTTTTTTAGTTATTCAAAACTGAAATTTGATAACTACTGTAGTGTATGTGCATGCAATTCCTTCTACCCTGTGTTTTATAAACACTTTTGTATTGAAAAAAATGGCAAAACATTTGCACACTGTCATAAGACACATTATTATAATAATTTACAGTATACATAATTTTTATTCTTGACATTGTTTCAAATATTCTTCTAATTCAGGGGTGTGCAATTAATCCCAAGGGGCCACATGAGAAATGGGACTGTTAATTCTTAATTCTGATCAATATTGAATTTATTGCTTTTAAAATGCAGTAAATATCTGATCTGATGTAACTCTTTTATATTTAAAAAAGAAAAACCACCATCACTAATACTTTTCTGCACCTCTACCCTTTGTGCATATCACGGGTTATACATGTACATACTAGAAATCAGATGTGTAATATTCAGTTTTAAAAATAAAACATTGTAATATGTGACCCTGGATGACAAAACCAGTCTTAAAGCACGGGAACATTTTTAGTAATAGCCAAAAATACAATGTACAGGTCAAAATTGTTGATTTTTCTTTTATGCCAAAAATCTTTTGGATATTAAGTAAAGATCATGTTCCATAAAGATATTTTGTAAATTTACCGAGAATATATCAAAACTTTATTTTTGTGAGTAATGTGCAATGCTAGTAAGGACTTAACTTGGACAACTTTAAAGGAGATTTTCTCAATATTTTGATTTTTTTGCACCCTTAGAATCCAAATATTGTCCTATCATAACAAACCATACATCAACGGAAAGCTTATATATTCAGATTTCAGATGAAGTATACGTCTCAATTTCGAAAAATTTACCCATAAGACTGGTTTTGTTGTCCAGGGTCACATATTAGTTAATATTACGAGTTAAACATTTGGTATTGCAAATTTTAATCAATTTAATTTATGCTGTAGCCACTGTGAGCCATATTTACAATTATTCTAGTTCTTGAATCTGATTGGCTGAGAGCCATGCCATATTTCACCAGTATCACTATGGGAACTATATATATGTGACTCTGGATCACAAACCCAGTCTTAAGTAGCTCGGGAACATTTTTAGTAAAAGACAAAAATACATTGTGTGGGTCAAAATTATCGATTTTTGTTTTATGCCAAAAATCATTAGGATATTAAGTAAAGATCATGTTCCATGAAGATATTTTGTAAATTTCCTACCTTAAATATATAAAAACTTTATTTCTGTGAGTGGATGGTCTGCCACAGTGCCCCTGATTAACAACTTCAAAGGCAATTTTCTCAATATTTTGATTTTTTTGCGCTCTCAGATTCCTGAGTTTTAAACGGTTGTATCTCAGCCAGATATTGTCATATTCTAACAACTCATATATCTATAGCTTCAGCTTTCAGATTATGTAAAAATCTCAATTTCGAAAAATTGACCCATAAGACTGGTTTTGTTGTCCAGGGTCACTCACATATATCTATGACAGGAACCATTTCACAAGTCGGACTTGTAAAAGTAAAAGCAGTCTCTCTAATAGCATTTCACAGCAATTGTGACCAATTGCAGAACAGCAGAACCATACGTCACAGCCGTATCTCTTTCTCAGCGCTCAGGACGCAAGTGTCTCGAGACGCGCTTTTCAGAAATTGCCATGTCATGCTATAGTAAACCAAAACTCACAACACTTGTCCCGCATCAGCGCGAGGCGCTTTAAAAGACACAAGACGCGAACGCAGCGTTTAAACCCGTCCGTCTAGCTAGCGCAATAGCACATGTCTCCTCTCTGTTCATTTTTACTCACGTATGCTGCATTGCAGACTCGCGCCACCTAATGGATTTTGTTTGTATTGCCTCAAATTAGTCATTTTCACCAAAATCCTAACTGAAACGCAATGTTATTGAATACATTTAAAAACCGCCTCCCGGGCCGGATGAAATTGCTTGGGGGGCCGTAGTTTGCCCACCTCAGTTTATCTACAGAAGCTGCGCAATATAGGGATCATGACAGCATTAGTACTACAGTCTACAGAGGAGGGTGAGCCCGCAGCAAAAAAGAAAAATCAGGCCGAGATATCCATGCTGATGGCCATTTATGAGGAAGAGCATGCAGAAGAGAAGAATGAAATAAAGATGTATTTGGCAGACAAAACAAAGGTTGATTCGGGACAGCTGACATGATGGCAAAAAAATGAAGGCAAGTGGAATGATGATATCCAATTTTGGATGATAACCAAAGCTCGCTAAGCAGCTAAGCGCCTGCACTGTATCCCCTCCCCTCCACACCATCAGAGCACAACTTTTCGAAGGCCGGCTTCATTGTGAATAGCCTAAGTCAAGAAGCTCACTTCTTCCCAACAATGTGGACAAGCTGGTGTTTCTGACGCGTAATATAAAAAAAAGATCTGATGGAAAAATAGTGACGGTAAATTAGCTTAATTTCCCCTTTTTGTAGTGTTTCTGTTTGCTATCTGTTTTTTATTTTTATTTATTCGATTTTATATCATATAGAGGTTGTTTTTATTCTGTTTGGAAACTTCAGACTGATTTTCAGAGGCGTATTAAGACCTCATGGTGCCCCTGGGCAACAGCCCCAGAGGTGCCCCCCCCAAGAATCCACTCATTAAAAGATTTATAATATTAAAATATTTTATAAGAATGAAACTCAGCAATTTACAATATACTATTTTACAAGAATTATACATTAACATGACACTTTTGTAGAATATAACACAAAAACAACTATTTTCCATTAAGTATTTTTAAAAATTAGGCCTACTGTAGTTAAGGGGCACCTGCTTTCTGTTGTAATGTTACATTTCAGGTTTTGATGTAATTTAAAAAAATCACTAACATTTTTTTAACAGGTGTAAATGTTGTGCGTGCCACAAAATGGGGGTACAGGGACACACTCACACACACACTATAGTTTGCATGTATGTATTCACATTAGGGGGACAATGGAACAATGTATAGATTTTCAGGACATTGGGACTTTAATTCACCAAAGTGGCATTCACCAGATTACAATGTATAGCAAGGTTATTCATAAAAATAACATGAAACGTTATTGTTACTATTTTAACTGCTATACAGCTATTCAAACTCTCTATTTAAGCACAGTATGTGTATATTCTTCTTACTAAACGATCACATAAGTACTAAGATAAAAGTGTACTCAACTAAAAAGGACACGTATGAATTGATTGCTATAGTGATGAAACCGACCGTTCTTCACTTTCACTTTAAAACCCAGGTTTGGATCTTCAATAGTGGCCTTACCTCCACGTACTATTATTAGCATACATTATCGGCACTATAACATCTTATTTCTGACGCATGCCATGTATATATACCTTTATTAATCAGTGCTAATCCCCGCATTTTTAGTCTCCGCTACAACAATGCGCTCTGCATCGTTCCTGCTTCCATCTGTTTGAAGATTTAAGTGTACACAAAAGACATCTCGCCTCATAGCAGTCACTCGTGATTGGCTGAATGGTAATTCACTCAAATCTATGTAACTAACCAGATAACATGGGCGGGAATTTTGGCGGAGGTGTGTCGAAAAAGTGCGGAGGACAGAACCATTTTTATTTGAAAGTGGGGGTATTCCCGCACATGGTGCCACGCCTATTTAGCGCAGATGCGTGACTTAAGTCTTAAAAAACAAGTGCTTATGTACATTTATAAAAAATATATATTTTGTATTGCTGGTTTATTTGGTGCCCCTAAAGTCTTGGTGCCCCTGGGCACTTGCCCAATTGCCCATATGGTTAATCCGCCTCTGCTGATTTTTCTATTCGTTGTTTCAGGTCAAGACTCATCCGTCGGCTTTATATGGCAGTTTGCGCTGATATTTTCCTTGAATGTTTCCATTTGATTTGTATTCGTTTTGTTTGAATTATTTGCTCCACGTTTTGTTTAAAATATATTTGTTCTAAACCATTTAAGCAAAGAACTTATAGGCTTTTTATTTGTTTGCGTTGTTTTGTACAAAAACGTATTTGTTTGTAGCCTGTTGTTTTTTATTCTAAGGTTTGGCGTTTGCTAAGTTTATTCGTTCGTTCGTTTTCGTTAATTTCCCTCTTCAATATATTTTTTCAGTTGTTTTTGCTATTTATTTATTTTGTTTGCCTTGCTTGCAAAAAGTTATTTATGACTTGTCCATAGGCCAGTTTTTTTCTTTTATTATTTACTTTATTTGTACTTTTTACTCTTTTTCTACTTAATATTTTATTTTGTACTTATATTTTAAAGAGTTGCCGTTTGCGGTATGTTTATTTATTTGTTTTATTTATTTATTTGTTCCCTTTAAAAAAGAACGAAATTTCCAGTTTATTTTATTCAAAAGGGTGTTTTATGTTTATGGTTATTTTGTTGGCAAGTTCATTTGGCATGTAACTGATGTTATAGTTTGTATTTTTGTTAATAAATTATTTAAATGTACAGGCAGTCTCCTTGCTGTTTTTCCAACACATGATAATTATAACTGTAAATTATAACTGCGGCTCATTTATGTGTCCCTTTAAGCGCTTAATTTATACTTTAAACACTTAATTATTATGATTTAGCATTTCTCTGTAATATGGAAGTGTTAAAAACATATTTTCTCAGCCGGTAAATTTAGACTATTCTTTTCCTTGTATATATACGCAAGTAATTATGTTAATATCATAACTGTGCGATTATTCGACTAATTGCTGAAATGAAGGACTACTAGTCGACTAGGAAAATCTTTAGTCGGGGGCAGCCCTAATCTGAAAAAACTAGAAATCTTGTATACTTTCATGTAAGTTTCCACTTGCCTTTATTTTAGATAGATACACTCTTAGCCTGTGATCTGTGTTACGGTCAGGCAGATAAGAGTGAAACAGTAGCAATAATTGGTTCATGTCTCCTCTCTGTATCTTTCAGTGTGGAGGAAGTTAACTGGAACCAATGGAACAGAAACCTCGGTATAATCAATGAGGATCCTGGGAATTTAGCCATGCCTGAACCGTCACCACCTAAACCCAAAAGAGGTAGCCAGCAATGAACATATATTTCAGTTATTTAATGATTCAGTAGAAAAAAAGAACCTTATTACCATCTGTCTAACACTGCACATTTTGCTTTTGATTTAAATTCGTTATATATAATGTTTTCACAGAGTTCAGCCGGCTTGGACTCCTCCCAACTTTCAGTAAGCGGTGGACACAAAGACAAACGCAACGCAGTGATGCACACGAGCTCAGTCCTCTAGCTGAAGTCTCTAGCGCCCCCTGATGGACTCATCATGAACAACAACACCACTATGTTGAATCACCGGTGACTGTGTAAAATATATGGTACGCCAGGCTGCTTTAAAAGTATTGAACAAGCTGTTTGAAAGTATTCTATGACGATAAATCAGTAGCAAAACTTGAAAGCATGTAGATTTTAATTTGTGAACTTGTAAAGTAAGTATTTGTACCTGTACACTAAAATGTACACTCACAACCCCAATGTGAAAACTTGTAAAATGAAAAACTGAAGTTGAATGTTGAGATTTGCACTCGTGGTCGTGGACACAACACACATGTGTAAACTGGCATTTACAAAATACATAATTTACACGTTTAACTAGATTCAGATTTGAATTGCAACCACAAATAAGCATCTGCAACCTCTCAAACCTGTCACTGCAGTTTCAAATCTCTCGCCTCTGAGCTGCACAAGTGCACAAGTTAGTTTTGCAACGGGTTTATCGCGAAAGTAGTAGCAAAAGTCAAGGCGGGAAGATTTGAAACTGCAGTGACAGATTTGAGAGGTTGTAGATGGCTATTTGTGGTTGCAATTCAAATCTGAATATAGGAAAAAGTGTAAATTATGTATTTTGTAACATGTGTTTTGTAAATGCCATGTTACACATTTGTGAGTATTTTTCTGCAACTTCAAATTCAGAAGACAGATTTGTGAGTTGTGTCAACGAGTCAAATCTCAACATTTAACTTCAGTTTGTTATTTTACAAGTTTTCACATTGGGGCGGTGAGTGTACAGGTACAAATACTTACTTTACAA
Organism: Triplophysa rosa; assembly: GCF_024868665.1. Lineage (NCBI taxonomy): Eukaryota > Metazoa > Chordata > Actinopteri > Cypriniformes > Nemacheilidae > Triplophysa > Triplophysa rosa. The sequence goes on along the minus strand of NC_079891.1, from coordinate 16,136,904 downwards.
GTTCACAAATTAAAATCTACACGCTTTCAAGTTTTGCTACTGATTTATCGTCATAGTATTCAACCTAAGGAATTAACGTGTAATCCGTTTAGATGATTTATAGGAGATAAAAACAGGGTCCCCCTTCAAATGACTTTTTATTGGTTAAAACTTCTCTTTAAACTTCACTTTTGTATATTGCATAAATGTTTGCAACGGGGACTTTTTACATGAACACGAAATTAACCATGGTAACTATAACCATAGTTTATAGGTATGTGTAGTAAATCTATGGTGGTAATCAATCTGCCAGCATTAGCCTACTACGTTTTCTTCTATAATAAAACTATGGTTCATTTCCCTACGTACGTTTTGAAGATCAGCAACTCTAAGCAATAACCTTCAAATTAAATATTACAAACAATGTAAAACAATCCCAATATAATACGACCCAGCAGTATATCATTAGGTAGATGTTCGTATAGGGCATTGTGACAAATGTTTGCATGTTGCCCTCTTGTGGTGTTTCTCACGACTAATGAGGCACCCAGAACTGACAAACGCCAAAGGACGTCACAATGTATCTGACATCCACAATAACAGCATTGCGTCTCTGTTAAACTAGTACGGTGATTGTGTGCTTTCTGTCCTGTTGCATTCTCACAGCCATTTCATTTGAATGTGTCCTCGCCAGGCCTTCTTTACTTAATTTACTGGCCATTAAAGTTCAATGCTCATTATTTCAGTGACGGGTCACGTCCCCTGTCGCCATTATTTTACTGCGCCCCGCCGAGTTAAAGTGCTGTAACCCCAGATCGCGTCTGTCCTGCTGTGCTACTCTTTATATAACTTACATTTCCATACGCGCTAGACGCCTCAAATCCCAGACAAAGTGCCAGGGCTGCGTCACTTCCTGGCTCTGCGTCGCTTTGATGAAGAGCCAATAAAATAGCGACAGGCAATCATGCGTTTGTGCGACAGCTGTTAAACAGAGACAGCAAGGGGAACGGTGAGCTCACACTGAGAAGAAATAGCTGTCCCTCAGAATGTAGATTTTTTAGATTATAATAAAAATTTGGCGTGCTTATGCCCTATATCACTTTCTCTCAGGGATAATAACATCGTTATGACACAAACATTTAGCATGTTAACAAAATAAGTATTAGACTCTTACACACACACTGTAGATAATTATCATAAACAAATAGCTGCATGTACATTTCATGTAAATGCTTTTAAACAATTTGTATTGTGAAAAGTGATATATAAATAAAAATGAAATACAATTTTATACTCAAAATGAAAGCATCATTATTTTTTATTTTATTTTATAGGTTATGTAGGCTACTGATATACAGCTGCAGAAAGAATTAAGAGACCATTTTAAAATGTACTATTTATAGGTACTGTATGTGTTGAGGTAAAATGATCATTTTGTTTAATTCTGTGAACTACTAACAAAATTTCAACAAAAAATATGAAATATGAAAACTGGAGAACAGGTCAAAGTAACAGAAAAGATGCTCTGTATTTTTCAGACCTCAAATACTGCAAAGAAAAGAAGTTCATATTCACTTTTAAGCAATACTACAGTAATATTTGTACATGTATTTAGGAAAATTTCAAAAATTACTTTTTTTATGCGATAACCTGAATTTTTATCAGTTTTTATGTGTCTTGTCATGCTGTCAGTCTTTCACATTGCTGTTGGATGACTTTGTCACTCCTGAGGATTGATTTTGTTGAAATTTACTGCAATGGCCACTATACAGTACATCTAGAAATGCTGATTGAATGAAAATTTTGAATGGTCTCTTATTTTTTTCCGTGGCTGTATATACTTTTCGCCATGATATTCCACTAAACTGCAAGGTGCTTTAGACAACATCTGCAAATTCATTTCCAATGATCCTTTTTTTTTAAATGTCTGCAATTTCCTGAACTAGCTACCAATAAGATGTTCATATATGATGAGTAGAGTAAGCACGGATCTGTTCATTACACCAGATCACTGACAAAAATGTCCATTCACAAATCTTGTCTAAAGGTACTAAAATGCTGGATGAAGGTATTTTACACAGAGGTATGTTTATGACTGGTTAATGAGTAAAAATTCCAGCTGTAGACAAGCAATCAGTATACAACAGAGTCAGATTTGAAAGCATAAATTAGAACTTTATTTTATTACAATATTACAAAAAATGAGTAGCACAACTCTCATACTCATCAGATTCTTGCCACACATTCAATCGACAGCCACAGAGTGACAGATACGAGAAAGACTTCTAAAAGCTTCCTCCATTTCACAGAAATTGCCAAAAAAAAAAGATTTAAATAATGAGAAAAAATCTAGTTCAGAATTATAAATAGCACAAATTGCAAAACTGAAGCTTTGAAACTTGGAATAAAAAGATTTTGTTACAGCCCAGTACTACACACAGCTATAAAACATAACAATAAAATATTCTTTATTTCTTTGTTTACATTTATAAAGTAATTCTAAAGAATTGCTTTTCTATTCAACAAAAACTTGAGTTAATAAAAATAAACAAGGAAAAATGCTGTTCCTTTATAGTCTATTTTTCAAAATCAGAATCATTATACCTTTATTATAATCATGCTTGTTTTCAAAGGAAAGTCCAAGGACCGAATACTTAAGGCTTCATGAGAGCTGTTCAGGAGAGGCAAACAGACAGTGAGTCTAAACAGACGGACTCACTGGCACACACACCCCATCCACCGTAACACACACACCTGTACTCACATGCACACGCAGCCGCATTCATACACAATTATTACACTTCTTTAAAGTTACAGCAGTACAGTAGATTAGCCAGTGTACAATAAAATATGCAATTCATCTGCTGTTTCACCTTTTTGACTTTTCCTTAAAAAAGTCCTCAATTTAACCACAAATGATCTTGCAAGTGATCAATTTGGTCAATTCAAGCACACTTCACAAAAGAATCAGTAGCAACTTCTACTTTGTTATTCTAAAGAATGAATTTAACAGGATCATACATCCTTGATTTGGTTCATAGTTAGTTTCTACATAATATTAGTAACAAGCCTACAGACACTTTCTTCAGTAGTATGTTTAGTCCTGCAAACCCACGTACAACTACACCACATGTGGCCCACCTGAAACGACATCATTTACCTATAAAATTCAAGTAATAGTTTCTCATATGTTAAGAAGAGTATAATGATAAGGTTAAAAATGGCACAGCTTAAACATTAGTAGCTTTTCTCCTCTGTCCAACAGAGAAAATAATCTTTCACAATCATTAATCAAAACTTCACTCGCATTGGTTACTGAGAATGACCATAGCGTAAGCAGGATGTATATATTACCGTTACTCTCGTGTCTTGAAAGTTTCAATGTTTTTGTCTGAAAAAACAAGCTGTTTGAACCCTTTACAAGCAAACAACAGCTCACAGGTAGAGACTACATAGATTTGAGACACTATTATATACATTTCCAATGCATACAGTGTGACAAATAGGGTTCCTTTTGTACAGGAACACATGCTAGGAGCTTTTAGCTACGGTCCCAAAATATTAAGGGACTAACTGACATGTTCCCCCATAGTTTGAGGACTGCAAAAATAAAGAACAAAGATAGTGTTATGATGAAGACGTATGTGCTTATTTGCCATCTGGACGTTATAGGTCAGGACTAAAACAAAGAGCGCTCAAATGAAAGGAGGTTGAATGAAACAGAAATATGTTCATATATAACACCTCAGATCCAGGTACTAGGATTTGCTGAGAGAGAAGTAGAAAATTATAATAAATGATAAAACAATTCCCTTCAGTAAAAGCACTCTCAAAATAAACAAAACAAAAATTGATCACTTGCAAGATTAATAACACAGAATATCTCAGAAACACTGCTCTTTTGTATTTGTAGGTTTGTATTGGTTTCGCTTGTTGAATTAACGATCATCCTTGAGTTTTCATTTCATCGATAAGAGCTCATTTCATTTGTTCAGTTCTATTGTTAAGACTAACAGAAGATGACACGAGTGTGTGTTGGCTGACTTCACTGAGGAGAGAAACTGTGTCTGAGGCTTGTGGGCTGAAGCTTATCTGTACCCTGGGTGCTGGCCTTGCAACTCGGAGGGGGGGACCACTACCCGACCCATAGGGGGTGGCCTGTGCATCTTCCCCATCAGGATCAGATTCTGATCTCGGAAGCAGGGCGTCTGGAAATCTGCTCCCATGCAATCTGCTGGTTGCATCAGATTCGTCTGCCCTAATAAGGCACCCCCTACTAATCGGTAATGGGCCGCTCCTCCTGTGGGGGCGCAGTCCATCCCTGGGGTGGGGTTGGTATTGCCCGTGCCAGTGCCTGCAGGACCATGGAAGGGCACGGGGAGGTCCTGTGAGTTGGAACTGTCGCTGTTGGGCGTGGGAAGAATGCTACCCCACACCGACGGCTGGTGGTAGTAATGGCCGTTGTTATAGTGCGTCACCGCGCCTGGGGGCATTGCATTGTTGCTGTTATTGTTGGCAAGTGGGGGGGAAGGAGAGGAGGGCTTCATGGCATAAGGCTGCCCCATGCTCATCTCTGGGGGATAGTTAATGCCCTTACAGGGGAGGCCAGTGTCATGAGGTGGGGGTTTGCAGGGGTGTCCGCCCCCCTCAGGGATGTGCTGGAGGTGAGCTAGCTGATGCTGATTCCATGACCTCATCTGAGGATTACACTGTGGCTGATGTTGGTGATACTGTAGATGTTGTTGATGCTGTTGTTTCATATCGTTGTGATACATGTGGTTCATTGCCCCCATGTTATGTGGTGGCATTGCACTCACCGGTGCAGACGCAGTCGCTTTATCTGGAGGTCCGAGAGCACAGGATGGGTGCATGAGACCGGTATGAGGTGCGCTAGGGTTACCCCCGTGCACCGAGACTTGCATCCTGGCGTGGATGAGTAGATTTCGACTAATGGGACTGGGGTTCGCGATCTGCCCTTCACACATTGATGTACCACCAGGGCCCTGAGCTCTAGCCTGGCAGAACTGGTTTATCTGGTGCACTATGCTGTTCAAATCAGCCTGGCGACCCTGGTGGACGCCTCCGGCCATGGACAACGGAATGGTTGAGGTAGAAACAGTCACATTAGGAGGGGCATCTGCAACTGGCAGCTTCCTAGCGCCTACCTGCAGGCTTGGTGGTGGGTTTTGGAGGTGCTGCTGAGGAAGCAGAATGGCTGAAGGAGGGTGGGGGCCTGAATGGCCTAAAGAAGCGGCGTAGGAAAGAGTCTGGGGCCTTGGAAGACCCTGTGGTTGCTGCGGCATGGAGGCGGCAGGTGGGTGTCTGAGTCCTTGGTGTGGATGTACAGATTGCTGCTGCTGCAAAGTCTGGAGATTCTGAGGGTGTGGAGGAAGTCCCTGGGGATTCTGGGATGCTCTGGGAGGACCCTGCGACGGGTGGTGCAAATTTAAAGTGCTGGCCGAGGTCGCTGCATATGGGGCGCCTGTGGCATTCATAATCACCTCTGGGTGTAGACGTGCCCGTCTACCGTCAAAGTCCTTGATGATACCCTTGACCAGGGGCACTTTGACGACGGCAAGGAGGCCGCTCTTGGCAGTGGCCTGAGGGGAGGGGTAGGGGCTGTATCGGGGACCAGCGGTGTCCAGGCCGTTGACAGTACGGCGAACGTGGTTCCGCTGAGGGACCTTGACGCTGTTGGGGAAGATCTTGATGGTGAGTGGATTGTTGGCAACTTTTTTAGCATAAGCATCCAATTCCGCAGGGGTTGGATACTGAGCAGATCTCATCCTTTGTGTAGTGTCCCCTATAAGGAAAAAGGGACAAAAAGGAGAAGAAAAATACATTATGTTTTGAAAAAATGACTATGACGTATGATCTGCCTATTCAGTATAGAGAGCAAAGCACTGTCAAAGCAGGTTTTCTCTCATTACAAACCAAAGTGCCATTACAAAGTCGGAAGAGACCTTAGCACATTGTGAAAATGTTTTAATGTAGTGTGATTTGTGTTACTATCAAACCAATGCAAACTGGTTCATTTTAATTGGTAAACTGGTTGATGTAAATGCTTAAATTTGTGGGCAAACATAAATTCTGTTTATGTGTTTTTTTAAACAAAACTTTGAATCTTTGCGTTTTCCACATGGAGGAAGGTATTTTGATTCATTCAAGTACATATTCAAGTACACAAAATAAAAAAATTTAACATCTTAATCTGATAAATCAGAGTAAAAAGGCAATTCCAGCATTATAGATGGGACATTTACAATCAAAACCTGAAATTTAAACTGTATACTGTATTACCAGTATAATGAACCATCTGTTTATATTTTCCTAAGGCTCAGACGTCAGGAAAATATCAATCTATAGACATTTTCTATTTAAGATATACTTTATTTAAGATTTAAGACATATTTGTATTTCTGGAGAACAAATGCATGAGGGATTGCTCTTCACAGACCATATAATAACTATTATATTTACAAAGAATACGGACCGTTATGAACGTGACACTTAACTGCCTATGAAAAATCATACTGAGACCTCACAAGGGGTTTAAAGCACCAAATATTGACATCTGACAACTATCATTATGGTAAAAACCTTTGGTAAAAATAATACATTTTCAAATTGTTTCAAGGTAAGTTTGACATTTCTATGAAAGGATCACTAGCTGTCGAGCTGATGTTACATACTTCCTGTGTGCCAAGGTGTGACCTGTCACGGCAGGGGTTGTGCACGCAAGACACGCACACACACAGCACTCTGAACACTAAGACCGTCAGACACCATCAATTGCTGTTAAGCGTCTTTTCTTGCAGTATATTTAACAGCACCTTTGTGATTCCACACTGTGTGAGTCTGTTTAATTCCCATCTGCATTGTCTGTCTGCGAGTGTGAATTGAAACATGTTTTGCCCTGCTCCCATCACTGCTTAAAGACCCCCGAGGGACTTTCTGCAACAGCACATACCATAAAAAAAGATGAACTAACAGTGCATGTGGTAAGTATCTGAGTGGGTTTCTTTCCTTTTTTCTTGTACTCTACAACTGCAACCTTCCATCCTTTAAACAAAAACAAAATCTGACCATTGTGCACGCACACATACACACACTGCCATTACTTTCACAATCACTCTAATGCTTTTAATGGTGAGCATAAATCCGGCCAAATAATTCGCTCCACGATCATGCTGCCTTTTATGTTTTAGAGGTGTACAGATCTCCGCTCGCAACATAAGCTCACTCTCAGGAAGAGCAGTGGCGCACTAAAGAAAACCATTCCCACCTGACATGACACCTCTGATGCGATGGGATGAGAAGAAAGGTGAGCGGGTGAGAGACAGACAGAAAAACAAAGGAAGAGAGCGGTAGAGAGAGAAAGACATTGAGGATAATAAGTGCTCTCTGTGAGGCTGCTGTCTGCCTGCTGAAAGGGGCTCTTTGTATAAAACAAGCTTTCATCACTCGAGTGGAGAAAAGCGGGAGGGAGACTTCTGATGTACCCACCTGCACTTCCCTCACACTGATATGACACACACACAAACGCGCACAGTATTAGCATGCGTTCCTGGCCCCTTCTTCCCCATTGATCGGATAGACAGCCTGTGCACTGTGACTGAGCTCTTTCATCCAGCCTGAGCCGATTCCGTCACTGCTCACGGCTTACACTGCCCCTGACAAACACTGAACAGATACCCAACACTTCCCACCACACTCTCCATAACACACAACCCAACCAACACGCAAAAGAACCATTCACACAGATAGCAAAGTGTTTCTGTAGCTGGAATAGCATGTTGCAAAACAAAGTTCACTTTCAAGCAATACAACAATAATATTTGTACACGCATTTAGGAAAAGTTTAAAGATTATGTTTTACGTGATAACCTTTTTATCACAGTTTTCATGTCTTGTCATGCTGTCAATCTTTCACGTTGCTGTTGGATGACTGTCACTCCTGAGGTTTGATTTTGTTGAAACAGACACTGGACTGGAATGGCCACAATACATCTAGAAATGCCGTTTAAATGAAACATTATTTTCTAATTGTCCACTAGATAACTTTGGAGAGGCCTAAGGAAAATCTAGGGGGGAAATCTCCCTAGCCCCCCCTATGGACCCAGCTCTAGGGTGTAGTATTTCTTTAAAACTTCACGACAGCACCATTGGGACTACAAATTCTTATTGGTTGCCAGCCAATTATCATACATTATGTTATAATTATCATATATTATCAGCTAAAACACTGAATAAATAAACATGAAGGGGACTGTATACATTGTAGTAAACAAGAGCCACTGAATTTCTGAGGAAATTGCTGAGCTTTGTACACAATTCTCTAACCACAGACCACAGATTCTGCGCCGCACAACTAATACAGCAAAGAAGTGTCTAATATGTTCATCTTGATTAAACCGATCTTGTTAATATAGTCTCTGGTGAAATTAGTGCTTGTTTGGAGCCACAGCAGGCCGCCCAATCATCAACTGCATCCTCCAGCACCTTGCACAGCATCCAACTGTCATGCTGTTCACTCATCTCTCAACTGTCTCTCTCTGCCCTCTATGTGGGCTGTTGACTAAACAAAATGGCCCCTGACATTTCTTTGCTAAAAAGCTTTCCTGCCAATCTCAGGGCACGTCAGCTGCCTTCACCGGCTGCCTACATTCGCTCACCTCTTTAAAAGAGAAAGAGGAAATAGAAGGGAAATCAGATGAAGAGGAAAAAGAGCCATGTTGGGCCCAATGAATGAACCACCACAGGGCTAGATCAAGGATTAAGGATGAGGAGACTCATTTTCTTAATAAGTCACAAGGGAGTCTATCCTTGTTTTCACTGCTTCTTCCCTGCACCTCTCTTTGTGTGTCAGCAACAAGCTCCCCTGTGAAGTGACATCCAGGGGAAGGCCGGCTTGTGATAATGAGGAGTCAATCTCGTTCGGATTAGTCCACAACACAATCTCAATGCTGTCACGCATACACTACGAGACACAGGGGACAAAGGCAGAGGATGGAGCGGGTCAGCTCTAGGGAATGACTAACTAAAAATAGTGACGCAACTAACTTAACCACATCATTTTTCAGTAATAACTGTCATGTCAGGCCATGCAGCTTTATTGAGGAGTGTGTTGAAGGAATGATCAAAACATCAGTTTTGATTTTCTCAGTCATACGGCTCTTTAATATTTTGTTCTAGAATAATAAAAACCTCAACAAAACGATGATGAGAACTATGTTGTGACTAAAGAAAACTAAAATCAAACCCTGCTTCCGAAATCGGCTGCTTCCATTCTATATAGTAGGCGAAAATTAGCACGAGTCATGAATAGTATGTCCGAAACCTTGTATGCAAAAAACAGGCGAGAAATACGCAGATGGTCTACTAAGATTTGTGAGTGTGCATTGGATGGGCACTACCCTATCCCATGATGCCACGGGAGCTGACCAAGAGTCAAAGGTTAATCAAATAAAAACAGCCGAAAACTTTAAGGCGGATGTCCGTTTTCGAAGGTAAGTTCCGAAAAAGGTGTTTCTCGAGACTAAATTATGTTTTTACCAACTTCTACGTACAGGTTGTATTTAATACGTAGAAGGTCAAAGAGCATACGGGTAACATGACAATAAAAAAGGGCAGAAGCACTGTCTGGAATGTATTCATACTCCCACTCATACTATATAGGATGTACTGTTGGGCTTTTATCGGCTCACTTTTTCTCAAAATAATCCATTTTAAATAAAATGATCAAATAAAATGTTATATTTATATTTCACAATTGTACATTTGTCCACAAAAAAAGAAATGTATAAGCAAATGTGTTTAGATCAAATTATTTTTAAGATCACAAATTACAAAACACACTGTTGAACGGTAGTGTACAAGTTGTGTGTTTGTTTATTTTTTTAAGCAAACTACCTTTTCAAAAGCGATCTTGGTAAGCTCCAGTCTCGAAGGATCAGTGGATCAGGTGGCATTTAAACATGCACAGAGCATATACTTGCGTGCATCTCACTGAAGGACATCTCTAGAGCTGGTGAAGCTTGATACCAGTTCTGACTCGCTTCTCTCTAGGATTTATCATTAGAACAGTGGTTTCTTTAACCTCTCTCTCGCTCTCATCAGCAGTGATTTGAGGATCACAGTAATCAGGCAAACCCCAGGAGACCTATTACACACACATGGGGCTGTTACAGCTATTGCCAAGCCTTTCTGTCCAAGTACACCATACACATCTCCTTACTGGCTCTTTACCCTTGAACACAGCCACCCACACACTTTCAAATCCTCTCTGCAGATCTGAGTGGGTGTCCTTATATAGTTTATAGGGTTATTCCTCAAGGTGACAAATCTTCCTTGTTTTATTTATCTCTTTGTGTTCCTTTAGCTCGGCTTGGAAAAGCATAGCACTAACAACACCAAGGTCAAAGCTTTGATTCGGGAACACACAGCCCGGTCAAAGTATACCGTGAATGCACAGTAAGTTTGCATAAAGTGTCTCCCAAATGCATGAAAGTCACATGTAAATGTCTTAGTCTTCAACCATCCCTTCTTCCAACTCATCCCATTGAAAGAAAACATGTTACAGGGTATCTGCAGGTTTCTGAGAGTTGGATTTAAGACCTTTTTAATACCGTGCAGAATGAAATTTAAGACCAATTTCATAGCAACAAATTTGCACTTCCCCATGGCTAAAGCTCAAACTTTTCTCCATGTGGTAATGTCCAGTCCACTCACCTAACGAACCCCCCGCGAACGTGTTATTTGTTAGTTGGTTCCGCCTATTTTGTTCTGCGTGACAAATAGACGTACATGATTTTAAAACGAAAATAAAATCATATTTACGGTGTCGGTTCGACTGCATTTCTAAGACCTTGGAAACGCGGATTTAAGACATCTTAATGCTAATTAAGGCCTTATTTTGACATTATGGAATTTAAGACTTTTTAAGACATTTTAAGGATCCGCGGACACCCTTGCATGTAGATAAAGTCTTTTGCCCTAATCTACTTTCATGGCTGGTGTTCCTGCATTCCAAGGTATATTCTAGCACTTCCTGATCCTGCTCGTCTGCTTCCTGTGTCTCCTGAGGGAATGTGTGCTCTTGCCAGATGCGCTTCAGTAACATCTGGACCCCAGCAGGGAACAGATGAATTTGAAGGGGCAGTTAATGACATGCCACGGGAGGTTTAAACCAGCACTTGCATCATCGCATTAGTTAATGCCGTGTGCTTTAAACAGATGAGCCTGTGCTTCATCCCAGAACCTTTCAGATGATGGGCAAAATCACATAATATTTCTGTGAGACATTTCCATTTCATATTCTGTGAGTTCAGTAGCCGCTACTATATTGTGATGTAAATTCTTGTCAGAAAATTACACTTAAGCTTATGCCATGTTATTAATTTTGCATTGTTAGACCTATAGTGCAGTGTTAATTTCGTTGACGAAAACTATGACGAAGATGATTCGTCAATGACATCTTTTCACTGACGAAAACAAGATAACTAATAAAAATTAATTCATGATAACAAAAACTGTAATAATAATATAATGTCATTTTCTTCAACTAATAAAAACGAGACAAAAGTCAAAAGTTTGAGTTTGTCTCCACACAATTTACAAAGCATCTTATTTTCCTTCACAATCGGCGGTAAAACACAAATGCTTTTATATGCCAATGTTAACTTAGTCGCAACTAACTCCTGCTGCTGCATAACGTGAAATCGATTCGAGAAAATCCTAAATTTCAAATCTGAAAACGCAATTATCGTCTTTGAACATTAATGAATACACTCTTTATCATTGCATAATGTCCTTCCTTATAGTATTGCGAATACTTCCAGAATATCTTGATTGACAGGAGTTTCGTCCAATCAGCAGTAACTATCCCATTTCAACAAAATAGCAAACTTTTCTGCTTTCTCGTTTTTTGTTGTTGTGTTTTCTGACTTATTTGTTTCCTGTGGTTTGATATTTTGTTTTTAAATTTGATTTAAATCATTTAAACATTTTCAGATTTTGTTTCATTTTATTTCGTTTTACATAAGTAGGTTTGCAATTTGTTGTCTGGTTTTGCACTTCAAGACCACAGTATTGGACTTAAGGAGTTCGTGGCAATATTCATACATTTAAGGTTTGAGTCTAAAGCTGCAGGTATAGCCCGTCCGAGCGCAGCCCAAATTTTGAGACCGCGCGGACGAAACGCGTACAACAGCGCATGCGCAAGAAAATGTTAAGAACTCACTAGGAGGCAACACACACACGGAAAGTTTGGGGTGTGCAGTTGTCGAAGAAGACCGACACAAAAGTAACACGCCGAAGCCGAGGAGCCAAAACACTACAACAAACAGTTTGAGTACAACGGAGAACGAATTCGACGAGCGTTTGTGTAATGTGTATATCATTTATATAATTCAAGTTTAAGAAAGTATAAAGATGTGTTCAGGGTGGCTAATTGTTATCTCTCTCTCCTGCAATGGTGGAGCCACAATTCTTCTATCATTAATTTGCAGTGGGCCTGTGAATAACGCAGCTCAGTGCTGTCCTCTGACGATCTCATGTGTGCATGTGCCGAACTCGGAAAGTCAAGTATACCCGCACCTTAAGGGCAACGTTTTGGCTTTGTGTACAGCACTGTTGCCTTACAGCAAGAAGGTTCCTGTTTCTCGGCTGAACCAAGAGGCCATTCTGTGTGATTTCTGCATGTTCTTTCTGTGTCAGCGTTGGACCCTGTTCCTTCAAATACTCCGGTCTTCTCCGCAGTCTAAAGAAATGTAGATTAGATGAATTGGAGACACTAAATTTCCCTTGTGAGTGTGTGTTTGTGAATGCCCTGCGATGGACAGGCCATCTATCCAGGGTATATACAATCCGAGACGCTTGGACTGGCTCCAGTCCTTCTGTGACCCTACAGAGAACAAGCAGATTTGGAAAATGGATGGATGGTTTGATTTGAAAGTTGACTTGGCATTTGTTATTTTTGTTTAATTTTGCTCGACAAGCAATTCTGGCACCACATTGGGTCACCTCTTATATCCAAAATACACTCACCTAAAGGATTATTAGGAACACCATACTAATACGGTGTTTGACCCCCTTTCGCCTTCAGAACTGCCTTAATTCTACGTGGCATTGATTCAACAAGGTGCTGAAAGCATTCTTTAGAAATGTTGGCCCATATTGATAGGATAGCATCTTGCAGTTGATGGAGATTTGTGGGATGCACATCCAGGGCACGAAGCTCCCGTTCCACCACATCCCAAAGATGTTCTATCGGGTTGAGATCTGGTGACTGTGGGGGCCATTCTAGTACAGTGAACTCATTGTCATGTTCAAGAAACCAATTTGAAATGATTCGAGCTTTGTGACATGGTGCATTATCCTGCTGGAAGTAGCCATTAGAGGATGGGTACATGGTGGTCATAAAGGGATGGACATGGTCAGAAACAATGCTCAGGTAGGCCGTGGCATTTAAACGATGCCCAATTGGCACTAAGGGGCCTAAAGTGTGCCAAGAAAACATCCCCCACACCATTACACCACCACCACCAGCCTGCACAGTGGTAACAAGGCATGATGGATCCATGTTCTCATTCTGTTTACGCCAAATTCTGACTCTACCATTTGAATGTCTCAACAGAAATCGAGACTCATCAGACCAGGCAACATTTTTCCAGTCTTCAACTGTCCAATTTTGGTGAGCTCGTGCAAATTGTAGCCTCTTTTTCCTATTTGTAGTGGAGATGAGTGGTACCCGGTGGGGTCTTCTGCTGTTGTAGCCCATCTGCCTCAAGGTTGTGCGTGTTGTGGCTTCACAAATGCTTTGCTGCATACCTCGGTTGTAACGAGTGGTTATTTCAGTCAAAGTTGCTCTTCTATCAGCTTGAATCAGTCGGCCCATTCTCCTCTGACCTCTAGCATCAACAAGGCATTTTCGCCCACAGGACTGCCGCATACTGGATGTTTTTCCCTTTTCACACCATTCTTTGTAAACCCTAGAAATGGTTGTGCGTGAAAATCCCAGTAACTGAGCAGATTGTGAAATACTCAGACCGGCCCGTCTGGCACCAACAACCATGCCACGCTCAAAATTGCTTAAATCACCTTTCTTTCCCATTCTGACATTCAGTTTGGAGTTCAGGAGATTGTCTTGACCAGGACCACACCCCTAAATGCATTGAAGCAACTGCCATGTGATTGGTTGATTAGATAATTGCATTAATGAGAAATTGAACAGGTGTTCCTAATAATCCTTTAGGTGAGTGTATATGTCTGACATAAAATCTAAGTGATGAAGTGAAACCCTGCCCTGGTCTATCTGTGATTTCGGTCCTCTCATGCAGTTAAAGACATGTCTCCAGTCTCTCAGTAATTGCTGCCTGATGAGGGTCTTCCTGAGGCAATATGAGACTCATCACTCTCCAAGCCATCGGCACTCCCCCGGACGCGCGTCTCCATGGCATAATTTGTCATCCTGATGGAGAGCTAATCTGACAGGATGTCTGCCCACTGACGGAAAAGGCGAGATTTTCAGTCTGCATGTATCCTTTTTTCCTACACTGACTCAGTTTTTCTGTTTGTCTGACTCTCATTTTCTCATCGTCTCTCTATGCCACTTATCAGCCTCAATCTATCCGTGTGCGAGCGCTGAGGTTCAGCAGGTGTCCGCCCCTTGTAAACCGCCCTAATAAAAATCCAGGGATTTGACAATCTGTCACTGGAAATATGCTTTTGTGTACAAATGACTGCTCTCTCTCCCTCCGTGTCTCAATGTCTCTCTCTCTCTCTTTCTCTCTGTTGTAATCAATCGTCAGTCATTTATCTCCTTTTATAGATCTCCGTTTTCATTTTGTCATTTATTAAAAGCACTTAAATGTCACAGTTGACAATGGGTGTTTGAATTTGCTGTATTAAAGCAGACACACCTCATACACACACAGAACATGAAAGAATATTTTTATGTGGTTCCCTTCAGACTGCTGTGAGTCAGGAAAACAGGTGCATTAGGATGGTTCAATCAAAATAACCATTCTGTTCAATGCATTCGCTCTCATTTTAAACCTGTGTGGTTTTCTTTCTTCTGTAGACCTCAAAACATGATAGGGAGGATGTTCATGGTGCTCTTTTCATTATGATAAGTGAACAGGAGATGTTAAGCTAGCCAAAATGATTAAAAACACCATTAAAGAGTCATAAATGTAGTCTGTGAAACGTCTTGTCATGTCATATTTATGCAAATACAGTATATGCAAATATACGTGAAAATTTACAGCTATGGCACAAGAAGATTATCTGTGATGTGAATAATTACCTAAATTTCAGTTTGAGCTCCCTCACAAAAAGTTATCGCATGAGCCATATGAATGAAAATGTCCCTTGTTGTGTTCTGAAGAATAGAAAATCTTACAGGTTGAAAATGACATTTTGAATTACTCGCTGAAAAATGTATTTGTTGTGTTTGTACTTACATTTCTGAAGTCCAGTGTTCATCTGCGAGTGGGGGTGGAGCTGAAGGGAGAGATCACCTGGCCCTGGCAGACAGGCCAGCATCTCACACACACGCACTCTCACGCACACACACACTCGCACACACACACACACACATACGCTCCTAGAGCAACATGGGCCGCACACTCCTCCTTACACTACAAAGGAAAAGAGACAAGAAAAAAAGAGAAAGAAATTAGACCTTACCTTAGTCCTCAGAACAAAATGAAACTAAATCAGGTGTGACATGCAAGAACATTTTCTAATTCATCTGTTTTGTGTTGCCACAGTAAAGTCTTACCCTTCCAAAAGTTTTAGTTTCACTATTGATGTTTGAATTTATTTATGTTAAACATCAGTTTTGTTCAGATTAGCTGTTGCCACACAGCGTTTTTGCTGCAATGCTGCATCGTGCCTGGATAATAGTAGTTTTCATCAAAATGTGCGTAAAAACAGGGTGAAGTATTGCATCAGAAATGAGTGATGGAAAACCAAATAAAAAAAGATGCTTGCTTGAGTTGCTTTTTGACTTTTTGACTACGAAAAAACAGTTAATGCAAATTATGGGAGATGGAACGACATTTGCCGGATAAATTCTGACATAAAAAAACTTGATGGACACGCAACTATTTCACATTTGTTCTTTTTTGCAAATTTTGAAAAGATTCTCTTCACGGTTGGTTGGAAACCGAGCTAGCATTAGTATTTAGATTACATTTTACATTGAGATGAATATGATCTTTCACGATAAACCCAGAAGAGAACACAATCCAATATACAGTGTTAAGAGACTGAGAGAAACAATACAGTGAACATGTACAATATATTCAAAGAAGCAATACAATCATATAAATACAATCATGCCTGAATATAGAAATAGAGTTGAGGATATGTACAGAATAATATCTTCTTAATAAAACAATATATATCTCAAGAATTATTGATTTCAAAAGCAACCGTTAAAAACACGCATTCTTCTAAAATCTGTTGTTTTCATCCAGTCCAAGTCACACACCCGGGCTGTGTGCTATCAAGTGGAAACAATAGTTAAGCGAAATGAACCGACTCTGAATGTCTTGCCTCATTGTGTTTAATCACGGTTATTATGCTTTTCAAAAACACCATCCACTACCCACTATCCAAAAACAGACCGATCTCCCTCACTAACCTTGTAAACAGTCAGTTTCAGCAATCTGGCATATTTTCTAAACAAATCAATTCAAATGTCACTTCTGCGTCAAACAAGTTTGACCATTTTTGCTGTATATTAAAAGCTTACTGTAAGAAAAGCTGTAAATGTGACTCTGTCACATCTTGGATTCTTTCATAACATAACAGGAGCAACAAGACACTTGCCATCTGTCACTCTGACACACATTTTCACTGAACTCATTAAAACTCAACCAGTCTTTCAATCAAATGTGTCATCCAAACCTTATCTCGAATGTGCGTTTGACTCCAATTTCACACATATATGAGAAAAAAAAAATGACACGGCTAACGCAGTTTTCTTCACATGCAATTAAAAAAGACCCAGCAATAATAGGGCTGCAAGATATGGATTTATGTTATTTGAAATATCCTTTAACCTACCACATAATATACAGCTCTGTGTTCTGTTACCTAAGATCAGCGCAACCCCCTCATGTACCTTTTCATTCCAAACCGCTCCTACAGCAACAGTCAAAACACACTTGATATAAAACTTCAAGCGAACAGCAAACATACCAGTCAGAGTGTTCCGACTGTGCCTCGGGCATTTTGACTCTCCCCCCTCCTCCGCATAACCCGCCAGTTCTCTCAGATGGGTGCTGTGATCTAAGGTGACCTTTGCTAAATTCCTTTTCGTTTTAATATATTTGAGTTTAGCCGGGGGATAATCAGACCACAGACAACATTCTCCAAACCTAAAGCATCAGTCATTAATCACAGGAAATGTGTGTGAACAGGATCCATAATTCAAACTACCTGACCTGCTTATAACGTAAGAACAACCGTAAACATCAAACAGTAATGTACTAATTTAATCCATGTAGTTCAGCAGTGTTCACAAAGTTACCACTGCTGAGTGTCAAACTTGACCTCTTTGTGTGAGTTTGCATGTGTTGAGCGTGTATGTGCGCAAATCCACAAACTCAAACCGTGAGGAATGAGTTTCATTGTGCAGAGTGTGGGGACCCGGGTCATTCCACCCTCTCATACACAAACAGCACAAGCAGCAGCGGTGCATAATGACTGGTCATTTGTGGAGAACAACAGCGCGTTTAACTCGCCTTCAACACAGCGTGAATTACACCCTCACACACAGACGCGACACAAAACTGCTGTATTGAAACATGCATAAGTAGACAAACAGTTCAGACAAGAGGCAATTATCCACCGAACAACCTTGGCAGGGCAGAACATGACCACCCAGCTAAAGAGAGAGAAACAGTTAGAGGACAGTGAAAGGTCATGACGGCAGCTCATTAAAAACCTGCCAGTGCTCTAACAAGGCATCAGAGCCTGATCCAAACATTCTCTCGCTTTATCAGATATACCTGAGGTAAGGGGAGGTGGAGACCTAATTTGAGCATTTTCAACCCCCAGCTTTCTGTCTTTACTCTCTCACTATTCACTAATGATGGTCATTCTCACAGTTCTTTATCCAGGCCCTTTGACTTCTCCTTATTTCTGACAAAGTGCTTGTTTACCTATAAGCGTGCTGAGTCTCTAATTAGTTTTTGATGTTTGTATAGATGTTATGTTGCAAACTATTAATTATTCAAATTAGTTCAACTACCAGTGAAGCTTAAAAAAAGAGTGAGCTTTCTGACCCCCCCATAGACAACAATGTACATTTAAAAAGCAGAAATTTAGTAAAGACATTGTTAAAATAGTCCATACTTATTGTGCATGACAAAACAAAATAGCGACTCGACAAAGTTTGTCTCCGACATCCGTCCACAAGAGCACACGACACATACCTGTACGTGTGGGTCAGGCCCGGCTCCAGATATGAGATGAAAGGTGGGCCAAGTGATTTTCATATATATATATTTTTTTTTTTTTGCCCCAAACTATAAACGCAACAACTATTTGGCTTTTTAAATTATTCTTACATCTAGTTTAATATTGCATAACATTTTTATTTTTACATTCTTATGCATACATTTACATGTTTTTTTTTTATTTACTTTTATTTTACATTGTACAATTTAGTAACGTTAGATTTGATGAAAACATAAAAAAGAGCTATTCATATCACTATAAAATTCACAGCATTAACTTTCTGCTCATATTAGAGAATTCTGTCACTCATCCATGTCCAGACCATGTGTTATTGCTTTCTCATGAGCTAAAAGTACGTTTTTTTCGTCTCATGAAGCATTGTTTGGCGGAATGGTGTCAAAACCATCACCCGTCGGGTGAACCGCTAATATTTGATGTAACGGGTGAAATAATTATTCATGTATCATTTGGGGTTCGGGTCGGGAAATAATATGCACGGGCGGAACGCGGATCCAGTAGCCAAGACTATTTCAACTCACCTGATACGAAGCTGCTTTTACAAAGGCCCGTGCTTATTTGTGTTCAAGCTCTGCATGAAGAGCTGATTTCTAATAGCAGCGCGCTTTTCAGCGTTGAGCATTGTAGCCAATCGCGTGCAACTGATGGACATCTATAGTGAGGACTGGATACTTATCACAATTTAAATAAACATTTTAGTCATCATGCTCCTCTCTCAACGGCTCTGGGTGGAGGCAGGGTGAGCAAAGCTTCTGATAGAAAGCTCCCCCTGTGGAGCCGGGCCTGCATGTGGTACAGATGTAGAATGCTGGCTCCTGCATCAGCACCACACGCATGCGTCACATGCTCTCGTGGATGCGTGTTGTCGGAGACGGAAAATTGTTGAATAAAGTCATTAATTTTGTTTTATTGCACACAAATAGGATTCCAGTCACTTCATAAAAGGAATGCAAGTCAAATATAATCGTCTTTCCCTCATCATCAAACATGCGTCAAGTTCACTTCAAAGTGATGCAAAGTATAAAATCTACAGTAAAACAATATAGGCTCAAACTATCAGCATCTAACATTCATGTGCACCTGCCATCTTATTAAGCTTACTAGCCCACCTGATTATAACTACGGTTCAGCACAAGTGTTTGCAAATTCCTGTTACAACTCATAGACACACACGCAGTGTACATCAAAGACATTCAAGATACAAAATCTATCAAATCACAAAAACATCTTCCATGTTTCATAACCCAATCCATACTTAATTCTTACATTATGAACAAAAACACAGTATTTTTAATGGTCTCTTACAAAGGTTGAATCACATGGACTATTTAACAATGTCTTTCTTTACTAATGTTTTGCGCCTAGTTGCAGTGGAATGACATTCCACTAATTCATGACAGAATTTTCATTCTTTGCTGTACTATCACTTAAAGGGACAGTCTACCCAAAAATGAAAATTCTGTCATCATTTACTCACCCTCAAGTTGTTCTAAACTTTTATAAATGTCTTTGTTCTGATGAACACAGAGAAAGATATTTGGAAGAATGTCAGTAACCAAACAGATCTCATCCCCCATTGACTGCCATAGTAGGGAAAATAAATAATATGGGAGTCAATGGGGGATGAGATCGGTTTGGTTACTGACATTTTTCCTAATATCTTCCTTTGTGTTTAGCAAAACAAAGAAATTGTTACAGGTTTGGTACAACCTACGGATGAGTAAATGATGAATTTTCATTTTTGGGTGAACTATCCCTTTGAGTGCGCTCCAACTTTCCGTTCACAATTTTTTTATCTACAGCTATAGGCTCAGGAGTGCTAAACAGTTCTGCAATTACAGACACGCCAATGGTATTTATGTTCTTACTTTGCAAAATCAAACATTTGATTTTCTGTGCTTTAGTTTTGTGGATTTTGCTAAATTGTGCTTGTATAAATGTGACCAGCATAAATGTGACCAGGGTAAAATTATCAAGCTGACTGAAACTGATAAACAAATCAGACACGTTTCACCTCACGCCACTGTTTTTCAGGAAAATTGTCTTTAAACTTTATAGCTGACATGGAGTTCTATTATAGTTATGCAATTCCCACATATATTACATATTTAAAATCACCCCTGCTATTGTAAAGCGAGTGGGAAAAACAAAACCCCAAAAGCAAAAAGTGAGGAATAGAGAAAGTGAGTTTGGGTTCGAAACTGCTGGGGACGTTTGGGTCAAACCACATCTGACAAAAGACTCTTTTCACCTCTGCATTTGTATCTTTCTTGGTGTGCATGGGAGGAGAGAGGGAGGGAGTACGTGAGAGAAGAAAGGACAGAGGGAGGAAAGTGGAGTGGAAGTGAGCTATCTAGAAAATGACTAGGGTAAGCTGTAATCAGGCGCTGGTGGGTCTGTTCTCTGGAGCTTAGACAATCTGCCTGCGCTGGCCTTTACGCTCAGGAAAACCGCAGGCTAATTACACTAAAATATACACATGCAACAGAGGGAAAGATCAAAACCAATGTAGGCTTATGTGGAAATTTTGCCAGCAACACAAAAAGCTATCGAGTGAAATGACTTTTCAGGAGACGAGTGGAGAGATTGTGATTATCATTTGTGAGGGACTATAGAAGACTGAGTGGGTGGTGGGAGGGGGGTGATGATTTTTTTCTTTTGCCAAATGAGACAAGCTTATCCTTGAATCCAAGAGCGGAGAGAGAAAGACTGGTTGTAAATAAACGCTCACGCCGGTGCATTTGTTCATTCAGAGCATCAATTTATAGCTCCAAGCCTGAATACATTTTGCTGTAGTTGCACGATGAGGGGGCATGTCGCTTTCAGCATGCTAGTGATGACTTAAGCACATTCTGAAGCATTAAGTTCTCGCAGGCTTTTTTATTATTTGCTTCAGCCACAGAGACCTCGTCATCCTGTCAGAGTTTTGTTATTCTAACAGACACAGTGTCATCTGAAAGAGCGTGTGAGAATGTGTGTGACACGCATCATGAAATATTACAGTAGCTTACATTAAGTTATCAGTGTGAGAAAATGAAGTGACAAAATGCTAATAGGCTGTGTGTGATTGTGAAAGTGTGTGAAAAAAAACATGACACAGGCCAGACGAAATTAAGTACTGAAAAACCACAGCACGGAATCTGACAAAGCCATTACATGAAAAAGGTTGGAATTACGTCGGAAAGATAAAAAAAGACAAAAGTGAATGACTGAAGTGACTGAACAAACAAAAGCACAAACAAATGAACATAAAAGCAAATATAAGTATGAAATTGTGAAAGAGAAGAGATAAAAGAGGATCGCCCGTTTTGATCAAATGTATACATTACACTTGAAATCACTTTGGATAAAAGCGTCTGCCAAACGCAAATCATCACTATCACACTGAAACCTTGCATTTCCAAAACTGCCAATATACAGAATTTTTTTATATATATTTAAAGTAAAAAAAATTGCACTGTCAAGCTATTTTTAAGACATTTTATTTGTTAACAATTTGATAACTCACACACAAACATGAAGGGTGCCCCATGGTAATGATTTATTAAAAAAATAAAACAAACATGAAAAACAGAGATACAAGGTTTCTGCCCAACAGCAACTAAATGTAAATGGAGACCTGAACAAGTAAAACGGCACCATCATTAAACAAAGAAATGCATAGGGAATACTTAAGCAAACAAAAACAAGCTTTCTTAAATGTAACATAGGAACTAAAACTATAAGATTTCATTCACACATTTACAAGTCCTCCTTTGATAATATCTCTATTACCCACTTACCGCAGACACTTCACTATGGCATCTCACAAGAGGGTTAAAGCGAATGACATCCGGTGGCTGTACTATGGTGTATGTGTGTGAACGTCCCTTTAAGAGACAGACTGTGTGAGAGCCTCTGACATTTCTACTGATGGTGGTTCAGCCACAGAACATAAGGTGCGAGTACAGAAGAAAGCGAGTGATCTGTGGGTGTGCGAGAGTGCGAACAAACGTGTGGAAAGATCAGTCCAGTGAATATGAGTAAGCGTGAGAGTGCTTATATGCATGAAAGAGAGACTGAGAGAGCTACTAACTAAGCTTCAAGGAATGTTTTATGTGTTTATAGATCATCAATATAAGTCCTGAATAATTCTTTTGTAACGTATGAGGCAAACAACTCATCATATACGAGATGGATGTGTGTGTTTACCACTTACTATGAGGTGAGGTGTGAACCACGGCATACTGTGACCAAATCAAAAGGTGTTGAAGCTCCGTGTAATTTTTGTTACAAATAAAGCAAAAAAAGCAGAACATTCTATTTCAACATAATATTTGAACATAAAATTCTAAGTTAGATTATACGTCTTTATTTTGGGGGTCCGCAAAGAGATGCACCCCACACAAAGGGACCCTTACAACGAAAAAGTTTGAGAACCCCTGAACTAAACTATACAACTAAATTCACTCAATAAATTGAGGTAGTGACAAAATCAAATCAACTAACAATTTGTTGCTAATGATGCATTTAAAATTTCCCAGAGACGTTTTCTCAAGTATTTTCTCTTCTTGTGTTGTGGTGCAAGCATATCAAAAGGAAAGAGGTAAAAGTCTTGACTGTCACTATCAGTTTTTTTTTCACATCACTATATAGGTATTTATTTCCACCTCAGATATAATTTGGAAATAAACAAGTGTTTATGACAACAGGGCCCACACAACACCAGAGAAATACAAATCTACCAATTGCAACTGGATCTTTACTCTTTAGTAAAGCAATAAATATGACAGAGGTTCTGTTAAAAGATATCATGATTTGTTCTTAAAGGGATAGTTCACCCAAAAATGAAAATTCTGTCGTGATTTACTCACACTCTAGTTGTTCCAAACCTGTATAAATTTGTTTGTTTGGTTGAACACAGAGAAAGATATTTAGACGAATGCTTGTAACCAAACAGTTCTTGGCCACCATTGACTACCATAGTAGGAAAAATTACAATGGTAGTCAGAAGTGCTCCAGAACGGTTTCCTGTCCTACATTTTTCTAAATATCTTCTTTTGTGTTTCACAGAACAACAAAAAAATCTAATAAGTAATTTTTCCTACTATGGTAGTCAACGGGGTCCAAGAATTGTTTGGTTGTAAGCATTCTTCCAAATATCTTTCTCTGTGTTCATCAGAACAAAGAAATACAGATTTAGAGCAATTTGAAAGGGAGTAAATGATGACAGAATTTTTAATTTTGGGTGAACTATCCTATTACAACTTTTAAACAATAGCTGATTCATGAAATCCTATAAAACGTGTGTAAACGGTCAAATGCTGAAGCTCAACTCAAAAGAGAGACGGAGAGCCGAGAAAGAAAGATTGAATGTGCTGATGAGAGGAAGAGCCACTCACGGATTATTGGATTTTTTTGGCATGCTGTAAATCACAGGATTTACCCTGCAGGTACATAAGAGACTACATGAACCTCTCTGCACAAGCGCACAAATATATCAAACGTGCAGGAGTTTCTGTAAGCATCTAATACACTGGTACACTGTCAAGTGTGCGGTAGAGTTTCTCACTGGATACTGGGAAGATAAAGAACCAGAAGTGAATCAAATGACACATTTTTGAACACCGTGAAGGCTTGATCATTCTTTACAACCTCAGTATGATGACAAGAATCCTCACACACATTCTTCATACAGCAAGTGTGTGTGTGTCCTGCATGCGACTGAACCTTAAAGCACAACACATACTCCGTATGCGGTGCGTAGAGCAACACATATGCAGTACAGATCCGTCATGAGCCATTGTGCTTTCACACATACTACAGTACGTTACGTTTGTTGCGCACTAGCGGTCCGCATCTTCTGTGTGATTCAGTCAACAATGGGTAAGTAACTTCCCAATGTTTGGAAGTTATATTAGCCAGCCTATTAAAAGAGTTTAAAAATAACTTACCATCCATTCCAGTGGCTGATGAAACTGCCTCCCACGCCTTTTCTTTCGCAGTCAGGTCTTTATATAAATAGTCCTGGGGGTCATAGAGCTCTTTGTACTTTTATATTTCGATAATTAGCCGCGTGCCATCCATCGCGCTACCGTCTTGTTCTTTCTGGACCACCTGCTTGTCACTATCTGCATGCACCTTCCCCACGCAATATAAACACTGTAGGATATTTGTACTACACAACATTTTAATCGGATTAATTGTTTTTACAACTCCTGGTAACGGTTTTGCTTTAATTGCTTAATTAAACAAATAACATAAATTAAAAAGGTGGTAAACTTCATTTATATGCATTTATGGTGAAATTACTGCATTTCTGTATCAATTCCTGTTCATTTTGAGCATAATACGTGTGCTATCTCTTTAAAACACTCCGTGCTGTACAG
The DNA here is from genome assembly GCF_024868665.1 of Triplophysa rosa. NCBI lineage: Eukaryota > Metazoa > Chordata > Actinopteri > Cypriniformes > Nemacheilidae > Triplophysa > Triplophysa rosa. The sequence continues at coordinate 16,112,065 of NC_079891.1, read as the reverse complement.
CAAAAATAGACTCGATGCGTAAACGGCCGTAAGATGTTATATTGTACCCAACTGCACCCAATTGAATGTGATGAGATATTATGAGATATTAAAGACAGCATGCTAGCAGAACATGCTAATTCAGTTAAAAAACATACAGCACAAGTCATGTTGTCAAATTTATAAATGCTTTTGTTTAAATATATCACACAAATTCAGAATTGTTCTGAATCCTGCTGATAAATCCTTCCGTCAGAACAGTTATAGGCCTATAGCTAACAATAGAATCCCATGCTAGATTACTGAATGTGCTTACTGAAGTGTTTACAGTCATGTAAGTACTATTTGTATTCTATTTTATTTACACCATTTTTGTCCTCCCACTTTAAAAAACACATTCGGTAGCAAACACTGCTGTGCTGTATAACACGTGAAAAGCTCACAAACCAGGGTGTAGAAATGAAGACAGAGCGAGACAATTTTCTTTATGAACAGATTCATCCATTTACCGCTCATCCGTTTGTCTGGGCCGTCTGCTGCTCATCTGAAATTGGACACCCTGGTGATAAATTGCAGCAAAAAGGAAAAATGAAGGGAAAAAAGAGGGATGATTTTTGAAAGGACATGGGGAAATGCTACCTGGGAGGCTCTCTCTCTCTCTCTCTCTCTATCTGGGATTGAAACAGCTGCTGTCTCATCCCAAAGTGCATTAGAACACTGATTCCGAACTAGGAATTGGAAAGAATTTGATGTTGCTATGTGAAACCTGAAACAGAAATAAAAAATAGATTCAATTATCCTAGAGCGGCGTGATTCTTAATCATGCTTTATCACGAGTAAGACACCTTACAGCCATCTACGGCCAGCATCCCCCACCTAATTCCTCATCCATCATAAGACACAAGAAAGCTGATCTCAGATCATGTGGGCAACCCAATTCTTCCAGCCCAGCACCTCTAAACTGCACCATCCACACAAACGCTCTCCCTGCGGCTGGTTTGAGCCTGTTATTGAGGGTCTCACAGTCATGTGATTCTGGGAGCAGGATGAGCTTTGTGGAAACAGCTCTGAGAGCCAAAGCAAAGGTACATGAACTGACTCTGAAGATATTTAACATACAAGCATCAGGCAGAGATGCAAAAACCACAAAGATCTTAGATGCCGAGGCTAATAGGAATATGAAATCCTGAGTTGAAATTAAAAAAAATTCTCACTCTTAAACACAGTACACACAAAGGAATATGATCCAAAAGACCCTTAAAAAAGCTGAAATGATTGTTTAAATTTTTCGTATTATGGTACTGGGGTGGGGGGAAGACGTTCTCATTCTAGAGAGCACCTAATAGGATACCTTTGTTGGTTAACCTGGCAGTTAGCGCTGCACTGGTACCCTCGACCGAGAGCCTATGCATTTTTCCGAGAGCCTTTTAGAACATTGCAAAAAATAAGATCTGTGATTAACAAATGTTCACAATTTTTACACGTTTTGTCTATCAAGATAATCTTTATAGATTAACACAATATTTGCTATTTTTGAAGCCTAAATACAACAAGCAGAAGTAAAAAGTTAAAATGATGCTATAAACAGACTTCACTGCGGTCGCTAGATAACAAACGTCACCAAGCTTCCGACAACAACTTTTTCAAACTTGATTAAAAACGTGTTCCCTGGTAAGTACTTTGTTAATGAATCCCCAAGAATGGTTTTAGAGATTTGTGTCCATGTTGCATTATTTGTGAGATTTATATGCACGATGACGTCTAATGTCCCAGCCAAAGGATGTAGTCGCTTTTAGCAACTTGTTATCAACCGCCGTTTTAAAGACACAATAAAGGTTTTGAAAAACCACCAGCCTGTTATAACTGGTGTGTTTTATGGCATAGATTAAAACTAGTGCTGTCAGTCGATTAAAAAAATTAATCGGATTAATCACACATTTTCTGTGATTAATCACGATTAATCACACATAATAATAATATTTTAAAATATACTTTTACATTTTAATAATTTCACATTTAATCTTCAAATTGATGTAGAAACAACATATTTCTTTAACAGCGTCATTTTATAAATGAAAGAAAACATTTTGATATTAGTACTGTAACTGATGTCTCTATTAAATTGATTATTTTAACATTACTTATAGCCATTCAACAATATAATTGAGAGCTATCATGAAATACAGAAATTGAAGGAAGTTCTCAAACACTTTACAGTCTTTAATGCTAAATTATAAATTAAATGCAGAAGAATTCTCATTAAAGCTACAAAATCACATTGATTTCTTCTTTTATTTTGTTCTTTGATTAACATTAGTGACAGGAGTGACAGCAGCACGTTTAAGAGCGTGGCCCCTTTAAGAGCTGTCTTAGTACGCAGATCTGACCGTCACCGCACTCCCATTTTCACAACTCTTTGCATTCATTTAAGATTTTATTTTACACTTTGAAGTCTTGCTTAAGAAAATGCTAGACAAAACGGGCTTTCTGACATAATCTTGTATGGTTTTAGCCATTCAAGCACAAAAGAGAACTTAACACGGATGCGCTGTCTGACAAGAGATTCACCGACTCAGCCTTCAGCCCATGACTGTTTACACCAGACTGGACCTCGCGTTGCGTTTTGCCGCGTCCCACAGTTTAGAAGCTGTCTATCTCCATTGAACACGCAAAGCAACTGTTTAAAATCGCGCTTATGTGGTTTAAAAGCCTGTACACCAGGGGTCTTCAACTACTTTTCTTTGAGGGCCAGACTCCAAAAGTATAAATAGGATGCGGGCCAGTTTTTTTTACCATATCCTCATTTTTTCTGTTATTTTGTATTTCTTGTATTTTTGTTATTTATTTAGTTTTGTTCCTTTTATACTGTTTTTATTGCTGTTACTTATAGGCCATATATTAAAACATGCACACAAATATTGCATCCAGTATTTGTACCTTTTCATGATATTACATTAAAAAGGAAATTGTCTTTTTAACTGTATTTTATATTCCTTAATGCATTACTTTACCCAAAAATTGCTACGAATTTACTCACCCACAGTTCTCCAGTACATCCAAGATGTGGGTGGCAAGATGTAGAAGATATTTGGTTGAATTAATTAAAGTTAAACCAATAAAAGTAAAAAACGCAAATACATTCAACACAAAAGTAATCCCTGCCCCTTGTGACGTTAAATAAGCGTCTTATAAATCAGTCAATTGATCTGTGCAAGAAACTGAACGCTATTATCACATCTTCGGGTGAATTCCAATCGCATTCATGTGTCCCACGCACTTATAGGGCGGAGCCTTTGTATAGTGCGAGTTCTGGGGGAGATGAACAGCTGTTTTTCGTAAATATAGCCATTATTCATAATGAATGCAGTAATAAAAACAACACCGTTTTCCCCTTATCTGAGACAACCGTTCACGTGGTGTACCCTTCCTACAATGAGCCACGGGAGCCACGGGCTTTTAAAGATGTAGCGTCTCAGGAGGACGTGCATTTAAAGCACACCGTTCTTAAAGTCTCTCCACTTATTTGAAATGTTAAGGCGGGCCAGGTAAAGATGATTGACGGGCCGCATTTGGCCCGCGTGCCGCCAGTTGACTAGCCCTGCTGTACACGAATAAGAGCGTGATTACATAATGTAACGCTAGACAAAGAATGTCAAAACAAATGGATGCTGCGTTAATTGCGTTAAATATTTTTCACGCGTTAATTTGAAAAAATTAATCGCATGCGTTAACGTTGACAGCCCTAATTAAAACATGAAAATATTTAGCGGTTTTGTTAACCACAGACCTTACTTCAGGCAATATACCAAAAACCCATTAAAAAAACCCAGACTTTAGGGATGATGGAACCGGAAGTGCTACAATTCTAAGTCACTCCCAGGGTTTGCATACAAAAATACATAATCGCTGAGGTACTCTATAGGACAAAAATCTGCACAGTGCAAGTTGAGTCATCGAAATATAAGCTTTGTTTTGCTATGTATATAATGCACTAAAAGTTTACCTTTTTAACATGTAAGAGAACGAAAACCCATAAAATAAACAAACTTTAGGTATCATATACTGTTTTGTAGAGTGAGAAAGAGAGATGCAACTTTTATTGAGAAGAGTCTCCTAAAGAGAAGAATAAAAGTCTAGGTAGGGCTGTCAGGATTATTAAATAATCGTCTCATCGCGATGGTTTCAGATCATCGCAATTATTGCACATCTCTATATAGAAGACACTAGGGGGAGCTGTACTGCATCTGCATATTTTATTGTATATATTTTAACTAAAGCATGGTAATACTTGTAAAATGTACCACCACAATACAATCACTTAAAAAAAACTAAAGCATATACCATAAAAATAACTTGCAGTACAATTTAATATTATTTCAGTGTGAAAACCAGTCTACCAAAATCTCATTAACATAGAAGTAAACTTTTATTGTAGTCTTGCAGGTGAGAAAAAAACAAACTAGAAGCTTTTCTATGACTGATAGCATTTTAATGATGGCTTCAATTCACTACTGATCAATTTACAAGTATTTGGTGTTTGTATTATTGACAGGTAAAAGCCTAAACCTCAAGTATGACGACCCAATTTTTTCCTATGTATTTCCAAGAAAAAGAACATAGTTTTTATATTCAGAATATGGTCGTTTCAAAGCTGAATAAAAAATGTATGAGAATTAAAAGTCAAAGCTCTAAAACAGACAATTAATCGTCATAATCGCAATGATTTATTAGACAATTAATCGTCAGCCAAATTTCATAATCGTGACAGCCCTAAGTCTAGGCTCTCTCATCTAATACTCTTCACTTTGTTCCACATACACACAGTTCTCTGACAGATGCAGCGAACCACAATCATCTGCTGGTGTCAGTGGACTGCGCTGTAAAGGGGAGATGGTCAAACAGACAGCTTGGCTTTGTGACCGCAAACATTTCACAAGGGCATGAGACCATGGGAACAGACACATCAAACACGAGCAAATCAGCACAACTGAACTTTCCAGATTCCTGGAAATAGATCTTGTTATGAAACAGTTCACTGAGAATCTGCTTTAGCTCTGGATTCTGATTAAACTGTCACATGCAGTCTTACAACACGCACGCGCACGCACGCACGCACACACGCACACGCACACACACACACAGCTGCTGTCAGGAGATTGTGACATACTGGATGTATTTGGTTCAGGGTTCCCACATCTATCAACAATAAATTTCCATGACATGGATTGAGCCAGATGAGTTTTTTAATTCTATTTAGACTGCAGGAGCAATTTCAAGCCAATTAAATATTTCAGAGCTTCGAATTACTATCGCAATTATTTGATTTCCTTGCTTCCCTAAAGGTTTCATTGATTTCTTTTCCTTTTCTGGGTCTGAAAAATGACTGTTTAAAATTCCCAGATAACCGACCGTGACAATCCTTAGCATGGCCGTAGCCAGGGCTTGAAAATTAGTGAGGTCCGAGGTATTTACTTTAATAAATATAATGAATAGTAAAGTTAACAAATGATAAATTTATACCTATAAACAGGGCTTGCTACTGTGGCTAGTGGTTTTCCAAAATAACTAACTGCGGGTCTTGAACCAGCATTGGTCTGGTATGGGAGACGAGCGCTGTAACAAGGATGCTAAGTGCCTGTCACTAGAGCTGAAGATCTTTGCCCGAACCCGACGGACCCGACGGGTTCGGTCGGGTTCGGGCTAAATTTCTATCATCTTACACAGGCTCGGGCCGGGCTCGGGCTTGCGTGGTAAATGAGCGGTCATTTGATGCGTTCCGATTAGCGCGACAAAGATGCAACACATTCTCACTCCCGACTCGTCACATATTTATGCTCGGTCAGCGCCCTTCGGCATCACTTTTGAACGCGCAGGGTACTCCTTTGACATCGTTTTTCGACGTTAAGGGCATGCGAATTTCACCGTCATTATGAAAATGTATATTAGATATAATTTGCAATGATGATGTTTCGGGGTTTAATTTAAGTGTAATGGCCAGGATAATTGCATTTACATGACACAGACCGTTTGAGCAAGTAATGTTTATTGAATGTTTAAAACAGTTTATTTATCGTAATATAAAACACATAATACAAGCAGTCACAATGTCGTTCAAAAATACAGAT